>NC_083320.1:72543264-72838136 GCF_963455315.2 Globicephala melas | reverse complement strand
GAATCATGTGATTAACCCTGGAGCTGCCTGTAGCCATGCCTCCCTCTCCTTCTGCCTCCCCAAGCCCAGACACATGAGGAAGTCTGTTTCAATGTGCAAACAGGTACAGAGTAAATAAGTAGAGAGTGAGAGGAACCTGAAGATGCCATTTGAGTCCCCGAGGCAAGACCCACTTCTGGATTTCCATCCAGGTGAATCAATCCATTCTCTTTTCTGCCTAAGCTAGTTTGAGTTAGGTTTCTCTCAGTTGCTTCTGAGGAATCCTGACTAATAAACATATCTTCTATTTAAAAGGGAACACTTACCCTTTTTACTCTCTCTAACAGTGGAGCACATACAGAGCTGTTCCAAGTGGTAGTCAGTTCATTTCCCAAACTCATGGCCCACGGAATGTTAAGATCCCACAGGATGTTAACATGTGTGCCATCAAAAATGTGTTGGATGTTCCAGTACGTTTGAGGAAAACTAAGATAAAGTGAAATAAGTTTCTTTATAGTAGGACTTCTCAAAATATTTATTATGATACAGTGGTATGCATTATGAATTTCCAAAAGGAGGACTTAGTGTGCTAATTTCCCCAAATTATCTGATAATAGAAACTTTTTCCATAGAACCCGGTTTGGGAAATGTTCCTTGCCTTTCCATGAACAAGCAGAGATATTCAAGTAAATGAACCAATGGGCATAAACACAAATACACTCATTGGTTTGTATTATAGTTATTTGTTTTCACATGTTGCTTCTGTTGGACTGCATTTCCTGAGCATACTGGCTATGTCTTAATTGCCTTTGTATCCCCGATAACTAGAATAGGACCTAAAACAGAAGGTATGCACCAATACATGAAAGACAGAATGAATGATGAATGAATTTCTAAAGCTATGGAAAGCACCCAATTGAACTTCCTAAGTAGAAGGTAAATGACAGGATATGGGAGTTGATAAAATAAAAAGTTAAGAATAAATTGAATACACACTTCTCCATTAAGCCTGTCAAATTAGTCAGTGGGTATTCCTTTGTAAGGTATTTAATCACTTAAGGAGTGAAGAGAAGTTGAATTACTGGAAAACAAATCAGGTGTCCAGTTTCTTTGGACAATTAGGAACCACTGATGCTAAAAGGCAAACTCAAATGACATCCATGGAGAAGACTTGCTGGTACTGTGATTTCGGAGGGGCAGCACAGGGAAGAATCATCACATGTTGGCTTGCAGGATTTATTATGAACTGAAATTTAAAAGTCTGCCCAGGCAAATCTGCATTTATTTGCCTGATTACTTCCTTACATTCATTTATTCAATGTATTCATATTAAATGCCACACACATGAATGTATAAAAATCATATTCTGCAAAACATAGGAAAAGCCCAGAGCAGCTGGAAACACCTATCAAGTAGACAAGAGCAGAGCCTATATCTGGATTTTTGAGCCTATATCTGGAGCTTGCCATTTGCCATCATATGAGTTCACTAAGAAAAGACATCTGTCATTCAACACTAATTGGGTAGTTTGCACAGTGACTCTTGAACTCACAAATGGTTTACGGTAGATAAAAAATGGTTTATGGTAGTTTAACATCAAAATTTATATGTATTGCATTTTAAAAATCTTTAAGATGCTACATAATCATTTTATCTGCTGTATAAAAATGTAACTTGTGTTGGTTTATCTCACAATATTAGAAGCTATCTTTAAATTCTTCCCACTTAGGTTTGTAAAGAAAAAGAAATGATTTAAAGGTAAGAAAAAGATAAGCATGGGTAATTAGTTTTATTGGAGCTTTTTTTTTTCCCTCTGAAGGATTCTTAGAAGATACATACAATTTCTGACAACCCTAATTTCAATAGGAGTGTTTTCAGAATCACAAATACTGAAAGAGGCATTGCATGAGTGTGGAACTTTGAAAAGTCACACTAATAAAATATACCACTGTGTTATCGAATCATAATATTTCAGTCTGGTTTTATCTCTTTTTTATTTTTTTTGCGGTACACGGGCCTCTTACTGTTGTGGCCTCTCCCGTTGTGGAGCACAGGCTCCGGACGCGCAGGCTCAGCGGCCATGGCTCACGGGCCCAGCCGCTCCGCGGCATGTGGGATCTTCCCGGACCGGGGCACGAACCCGTGTCCCCTGAATTGGCAGGCGAACTCTCAAACACTGCGCCACCAGGGAAGCCCCTGGTTTTATCTCTTTCTAACTTTTGATTTTAATTGGTCCTCGTTCTTCCAGGGACAGACACCTGTATCGTTATGATGGAACTGTTTTTCTTCTTCAGAAGTCTTGACGGGATGGCATTGAGACAACAGAAGAAACCACATTCCTCTCCCTCAAACAAATGATTTAAGTAAATAAGATTAATAAAACTTGCCTTCTCTAATACTGGTTGAAAATCCCCCTTACATTCTCTTTCTTCCTTCCCAGGTCTCTCAGAACTTCTGTAGACAGCAAACATCAAAAAGACCAAAGATTTTTATAGTGATTCAGCCACCCACGGCAATGAAGTAAACCTTGATTTTCTTTCAGCCTAGGAAAAGATCAGCAAAGAGGCTTCACAAATAGCCTCTTCAACATTTGAGGTTAAAAAAAAAAAAAAAATCAGTGTAGCAGAAAGGTTACTTTCAAAAATATCTTTGGGGGGGTTTGTTTCCTTTCTTTTTGCCTTTTTTTTTAAAGTAACTCTTCTAATCCACACCCCCCCCCATGCAAACATTATAAAATATTTTCTTTACCAAAATTTTTTGGTTAGGCATTTAAAGTATACTTTTTAAAAAACAAATGATAAAATATATTTCGTTTTGGATGTGACATTTCTAGCTCCTCTTTTCCTTTGCTCAGTCCCTCAAATGGTGATTTATTCCTGCTGCAGCTGGAGTTTCCCCCTTCAAGTTTCAACTAGCTTCTCAGGTGACTTCCTGCCAAGGCTCGCCTCTCTTAGCAGTCTCCTTTCTCTCAGAGTTCAGCCTTCCTATGTGAGCTCTGGAATCTTTGTTCCTTATTCCTTTAGAGACAGACACCTCCACAAAGCAGCGCCCCCTACAGACCTGCCAAGTGAACACTGGCGTTTGGATCTGGGAGCACAGGGCCAGTCCCTAGGGCACCTTCAAGAGCTTTGTTCCCTACACTGCAGTTTTTCAGGTGAGAGGTCAAAGCTTATGTTCTAGAAAGGCTATTACTTGAGGCCAAGAGAGAGGGATGTGTGGTTTTCTCCAGAGCCCAAGCAGATAAACAAAGTTGAAAATAATATTATTGACTAAACTGATAGGGAACCAACTTTATTGGAAAAGATAAAATAAAGATAAAACAGAGATTTACAAATAATAACTAGGTCCCTGACTCTTAGGACCTCTTTTAAAGGAGACCCATAATTTCTCAACAGCATTATTTAGGTACGGGCAGAAATAAACCTCCAAAAGCCCTGTATTTTCCTTTCCTACATTAAATTAAAGATGTCCACACCCATATTCCATGGGACTTCTCTTTGGAAGCCTTTCAAAGGAAATGGAGAAATTCCTAGAGGAGGGTCATGGGCCAAAGAAGTACAATAAAGCAGGCTTACAAAAAACGCACAATTCGTACAATTTAACAGTATATCAGAACTGCAATTAAATCCCAAACTTGGGGAGCAGCTGGGAAAAGGGTGGAGAGGCTGAAGAGAAGTAGGGCAGTTTCCTAAGTAAGTTGGTGGTGTAAACACAATAGATAATTAACTTTTATGAAACTGTATTTTAATAAACGTTGCAATGGCCCAGTGTTGGCCCATCTAGACACAGCTAACAAGGACACGGAGAGGTGGTTGTGTCTCATGTGTTCAAATTTTGCACAGAGAACAAAGCAGCAGCGTGAGAGGTTCCTTAGGAAGAAGAGTTCCCTCCCATCACAAGAACTTCACAGTAATTGAGCTCAGAAAATTGGCTGACCTGTTCTTCCCAAGGGGACTAATCATAACCCCCAAACAGTGAACCCGCAGGAAAATCCACTTAGTCCATGTTAAAATGACAAAAGGGTGTGCATCTTGCTCCTCAAAGGTAGATTATTTACTCTAACCCAAGCTACTGGGCAATCCAATGGCCTGGATAGCAAAAAGAAGGCTATTTTATTTCCTCTAAAAGCTATAAGCTGAGTGTCTACACAATTCTAATGTCTTAGAGATAGAGCCAACCTTGTCACATATATGAAAGGCAGCTCACATTTTTCTCTCCAAGTGACTCTAAATTTTAATCTTTATTGTTCTCTCCCAGATGTCACAACTCCTCTCTGCCAGATCCCCCATTATTTCAAAAGACAAGAATATTCCCTGAGGCCTCCTTTTGAATATATATCTTTCTGAGGCCATGTCTCTGGTTTCCCTGAAGGCTGTCACATCAATAAATCTATCTTCTGCCTGGATCCTTGGTTTTGAAAATAATTTTACCACCTTGGCCAGGCACAGCCAACATTCCTCTCTTACATGTATTCTTCAGTTCAAGTAGAAAGACTTGCTTGGGCTGTTCTTTTTCTATGCATAAAAATGTTCACATGCAGAATTTGGCATAATTGCAGATGGAGACAAGCCTTTCTGCAAAGAGGCCAATTGCTACATATGGACCACAGGAAGACCCAACCTGAGCCTGGTCCAACATAAAATCATTTATGTCCATTGCATGGACACCTGGGAAGGTGTGGTTTGTGGGACAATACTCTGACAGATCATAAGGATTAACTTGCACCAAAAGCTCCCAGTATTGAAAAAAAAAAAAAAAGCATCAAAAAGCTTTGCTCTTTTGGAAACATTTAAAGGTTTCAAGCCCACACACACTCAGATAGTACTGATAATCCTCTCTGTGGGATTTGGAAGAGCTACAAAGAATGAAGAGCTACAATATTTTGACAAAGTGATATATTCTTCTCTTTAGGTGTATTTGATGGAAACTTTTGGACTTTCCCCCTTCGGTTAATACAATGTAATAAATACAACAACGTTTGAGTATATGAAGACTTTATAGGAACACAATAGATAAATATACACACTTCTCTGGTATATATAAAATGCCAATATTTTTAAAAATCACCTTTTGTATAAAACTTTACAGTTTTCAAGTTTCTCTCACATACATTATCAGGACAGATTCTGTATAAAAAATAACTTATTATTCAACTAATATCTAAAGAGCATTACTCCACTTCTCCTGATTATATGAGAGAGGGTGTCAGCATTTTTTAATTTAATTAGGACTTATACCCTACCTGTTTCCAAACAAGATTTGAAATGATACATAATATTAAACCCATGGAAAAACAGCCACATTACAAATCAAAGATATTTTACGGAACCAAGTAAAAGGAGTAGATGTTTCTAAGTAACTGCAACAAATTGTCACAGCTGGGCCATGAACTTGCTTCTCATAGGAGTCAGCATTTGCTCACCAGGTGGGAATGCTGAAACTCTGGGCCTGTGTAACAGTATGTTTCCAGACCTGTCTCACCAGCAGGGTCCCTGGATTAATTATACTACTGCACTTCTCAGAAAGTGGTTGGTAAACCAACTGCACTGGAATCTTTAACAGTGCTTATTTTTAAAATGTTATTTTCCTGGACCTGACCTAGGATCGCTGGTTGTAGTATTCTGGGATCTATATTTTCACATACCCATCAGGTGATGTTTTTGCTCTTGAGAGTTTGGAAACCCTGCTTTGCTGGGATCGGTGCTTGCTGCACAGGAACTATAGAAAACCCAGCATCAAGAAGGTAGAGAATTGTTCGAGTGATCAGTCCCTTGGATATTGCTTTATGCCTTCCTGTTGCTGCCTGTGCTTATCCTACTTTCAAATGTTTTGCCCATTGCCCACTTGATGTTTTACTTTGAATGGCCCTGTGTGCTTGTCCTCTTCTGACTGTAATGTTATTCTCCTTCCAGCATCCCATCCCCTTCCTGCTCATCAGCTTTTTAAAAAATTCCTGCCACAGATTCCTGATATTTGTGTATATTCCAACACCTGCTGGTTACTCCTAAACTCACTTTGATAGTTCCGCACATGCTACTACACTCTCTGTTTATTTCACTTGGGATCAGATTACTCCATTGCCCTTCATGGGAACCTGGGAGACACTCCCTCTCCAGCTTCTGGCCATCGAAGCCCAGATATAGCCCTAGGTAGGAGAAATGATCTGATCTCTGCTCTTTAATGTTCTTTCCAGTTCATAGGCTTTGATTATTCTCTATATTTGAGGTACATATATTATGCTTTTCCCACTCTCCAAATGCTCTTAGACACAGTCTACCGCCCCTGTCAGTTTCTGCTTTCCTCAATACAATCATTGGCTTATACTATTGTCTTCTACACTTGATGTGCCTCCTACGTCTGACAATTTCACATGAAGGCACACCCAACATCTTGACTTCAAAGTTTATGGTCCTAATTTCTACATTATAGTTATCAGTCCTCCAGTCATACACCTGGGAATCAATTCATCAACCTGTAACACTCACTTAGCCCCAAGATTTTTCTCTCATTCTCTTGTGATTTTTTGCCTTTTCTCTTCAAATTTAGGATAATACTCTGCACAGCTCCCTCCCCCGTTTTAGGATTGTAAAACTCTTGTCAAAAATACTTTCTCCATCTTTGAGAAGTATCCTTTGTCCCTAGCTCAGAGCCTCTTTTTCTGGTCATAGACCACCCTGGAAACCATTTTTAAAAGATCATATACAGTATATCCTGAGAAATTTTTTCTGTTTAACTTTGCTTCCAAAGCTGCCAGTATTAATAGGAAGATCAGGTGGAAACACCGCCTCAACACCCAGCTTCTTCGGTTTTTTACTTAAGACACCAAAGTTTCTGGACACCTTCCACTTTTCTTCAAACTCACCATCCAAGCCAGAACAAGTGCACAGTGCCTGGTGGGTGCATGAGATTAGAACCTTGCTTCTGAATTGCGGGAGAGTTTACAGGGGAGGCAGCTCAGCTGATAGGGCCCAGAAGGTCTGTTCACTGGCAATTCCATATCAGTCGGTAAGGAGTCACAGTGATCGCTTCATGGGACTTAGTCATATGATTTCTTTCCTCTGCGGGGGTGCCTAAGAACCTTAGTCAAGTGCTAGAGCTGCCTCACACCAGCTGGAGAGCCGACTGCTAAACTTGCAGGATCTTTGCAAGCTAGTTGTTAAACATAGCCATTAATAAACATTAAATTACATAAAGTTAAAATGAAATAGACTGTATTTAAAAACTAAGGTAAAAATACTCGAAACTCATCATTGTCTAATTACTATTATCTAGGCTCTTGGGGTTATTTACAGCTATTGTATCTATATGGTAGAAATATAATGGTGTGTAATGGCATATTTCTTCCCAACTCTGTTCAATGACATCAAGTTGGTCATTTGAAATAAGCCATGGGGGAGGATCTATACCCCAGAAATCCTCAAACGCTACAAATCAGGGCTTACCCCCATCATCTCCTCCCACCCCAAGCCAGTTGTTAAATATTTACCAGTACATTATTGCTTTGAACCCACTTAGTAGTAAGATGAAAAAACACAAAAGTACAGTACGGTCATGTGAAATTCCCTATTTGACAATTCCTTCCAATCTGCTTTCCTTTCAACATGGTCTAACATCTCCCAAATCAAGGCCTTTGGAAGAAGAATCTATATCAAATAACTCACTTGAATAATGTTCAGTCTGAGTTGTTTATTTATTGGCTTTCCTCTCTAAGATGAAGTCAGAAATTCCTTTAAAGAAATTTTATATCTAAATTTTCTGTACTCAAAATCCCCTCTCTTTTACCCACATTGTCTCTTAGACCCTGCCCTGATGTGTGTTTGCATCAGTGTTTGTGTTCTGTGTTTGTGTTTGTGTGTACATATCTGTGTGTACTATATAACACACAGATATGGTTATTTCTGATTGGTTAACTTTAGCTTAAAATAACTACAATTTAAGTCCAGCTCTGTATCTACTAAAACAGTAGAAAGGGAGATCATTAAATGTCTTAGAATCAATACTTGAATTCTTAGGAGGGAATTCAGGAGGAGGTCAGCAAATGTTATTAAAGGATCAGGAAACTGACTCAGGAAAATCTAAAGAAAGTAAGACTCCTTATATGGCAATGATAAGGCTAATGGGAAACTGAAAGTGATCTTGGAGACTGATTGGGAATTTTATACAGAGGTGTCATTGTTCTCTGTTTCCACTCAGGATAAGTCAAGAGGGATTCAACTTACAGCACTTTATAGAGAGAACTTTACAAGAATTCAGTAAGAGAAAATTATCTTAAGGTTTTTTTTCTCCTAAAGTTGTTTTTAATCAGCCATTTTAATCAATGATCCCACAGAAGCTTAAATTAAAGGTAGAGAGTCTTATTACTAAAAAGTTACCCCAAAAGGCACTCAATGGAAGGTGGGATGTCTGGATTTTCCCCACAAGTAGATATGGACTTTAGCTTTCTAAATATTCTTCAAAGTTCGAAGCTCAATTGAAGGTCATATTTACTAAGGCTAACCCAAATAGATAGGCATGTATAATTAAGGGATAAGGATATAAATACCTAAGACATGTAATACCGAATCAGACCAAAGAAACATTATATCTGAAACTCGGTTTCTGATCATGTCAATGAGGTCCTTTTGTGGGAGGCCATGTGAGGGGCTCAAATAAACAACTTCCCTTAATAATCCACTAGGTCCATTTGTGTGTCTAATTCCATTTTGAACTCACTCATGTATTTATATGTGCAACCTCCTAGGGTAATTACTTCCTTAGTTTTTACTACCACTCTCATGGTAGATATAGTTTCTATGTGAGGTTCTTCTAGTATCGTGGAATTTGCTGAATCTCTATGCATGCATTAAAATCCTTTTGGAAATAGAAAGTATATAAACCACTAAATGTATTCACTAATTGTTTAATGCAATTAATTATAATTAATCAAGTAATTAAAACAGAGTTTACCCTTCTTAAATCTCACAAGATTTAAGACTTCCAAGGATTTTCATAATTTGGCCTCTACTTATCCCATATCTTCTCTCACCACAAACTTTCCCCAACCCACCGCAAATTGTATGCTTCAACTATTCTAAATTATTTTTAGTTCCTTAAACTGCTATAGAAATTTGGCAGTTGACATTTCCCATTTCTGGAAGATGTTTTCTTTCCACCATGAAGACTTCCTGACTTCCCTCTGCCACCCTCTACCTGGTGGTTTAGGTGCTGCTCCCAAATGTTTCCATAGTACAGCTGCTTGCCCTCATGAAGAATGTTTGAATTCCCCATTAGACTGTCAGGTCCTTGAAAACAGAGACTGTGTCTTCTTTGTTCACTACTCTATGCCAAGACAGTAGGCATTCAATAATAATTATTAAATTTATAAAGTAAGTAGCTCAATGGATTTAAAATAACATCACCACTGTGTTTGTACCACTGTGTTGCATCTTGGCTCAGTCCATCAACTCTGGCCCTCTATAATCATGGCCCAACTTCATGGCCCTTATATTTATCATTTTCTGAATCACACTAGGAATCATGCAGTCCCCCAAATGCAAATTTATAACTATCTTATACACATGCCAGTTCATGCTTTTGCATTCTTTCCCAGTGTTACCTTGGATTTCACTGGACTTTTTGGCTGATATCTTCAAGCAAATACATGTAGTGGCCTCAAGATCTCTTTTATAGGTTGTAAAGAATCATTTAGAAAAAAAAAAAAAAAGAATCATTTAGAACTATTATCCTATAAGCATGGTTTGTAGGATAGAAGCAGCAGAAATGGTGTACTGAGTTTCAATTTATCTTGCATGATTTTGTATGTTACTGGCAGCACAAACTTTAGCCCTTTGTTAAGCAGAACTGAAAAGCCACTGTAAAGTTCAAGAATATCTCCTCCTCCAAGGAACAAAAGCAGGAGAAACTTTCATCGTGATGAGAGAAATCAAACAAAACTTGATTTTGAAACAGCTTTGTCCTCACAAAGGTGACTTCTTAAGGGAGGAAAGCAAAACTAGAGTGGAAAAATAGAGGCAGGAAGAAGCAGACTAGTAAAGATTAGTCCAACATAAAGAAGTCTGCTGTAAAGTTGTGTGTAGGCTTTATGAGAATAGAAGAGGGTCATGGCAGCGAGGTATGAATTTTTAAAAAAAATATCTTGGTCTGTAAGAGGTCTTACTTGACTTCATTAGTTTGCTCTAAGGTATATGATACTTTAAGCTTAGAAAATAACTTTCTTGTAAATTGTTTCAATAAAGAGATATGTTGATATTAAGACCAGTTTTCAGTTTATATGTTATTTTAAATTAGTTTCTATAACAGATCCTAGGTGCTTCTAGATGACATTTTCTGAAATAAATCAAGATTTTTAACTCCAAGTTCTTTCTGTCTTATAGGAAAATTGCAGGTGAATAAGGATGATCATTTTGTTACAATTATTAGTAAAAATATAGTTATTCGCTTAAATTATTATTCAGAACAAATTTTTTCATTTGGGAATAAAAGGGTCAAATGATATAAACCTCCAGCTTGTGACTGATGACAATTAAAGATCGGTGATTAAAGCATAGACATTTTCTTCTCTGCCTTTCCCTCTCTTTATAAACTTGCTTTCTTAATGATTTTAATCAAAAGTTCAGAGAAAAATAGTTTTGATTTTATGTCATGAGGCTTTGAAAAGCAGCCCAAGAGAGTTGAGAACTCTCAAACTAATCATTCTGGTAGTGATTGCAAATCATTCTGATGGAGGGAGGAGGATAACTGAAAGATTCTGCACATTGGTCCAAAAAATCATCTGCACAAGACAGGGATGGGGAGACAGGGTTTAGTGGCACCATGTATAAAGAAAATGGCCTTTATCTAGGTTCACACATTGAGACTGATTTTTATGTCTCACTAGTTTATTTTAGTCTGAACAATCCCATCACTTTTTTCTCCCAGGACACTGACTTTTTCGAAGCATTTAAAGAAGCTGTTTTGTAGAATGTCCCTCGTTTTCGGACTTGTCTGATTATTTCCTCTTGGTATGTAATAATCTCCTTTTATTCCTCTTCCCCTTGAATTTCCTGTAAGTTAGGTCTCAAACAGGGGTCAACAAACTACAACTCACAGGCTAAATCCAATCCCTTGCTTATTTTTGTAAATAAAGTTTTATTGGCACACAGCCACACCCATTTTTTTACATAGTGTCTATGGCTCCTTTCCGCTATAAGGACAGGGTCGAGTAGTTGTGACAGAGACCATGTGGCCCACAAAAACTAAAATAATTACAATCTGTCTCCTTCTAAAAAATGTCAATTCTTAGACTAGAAAATTGGTTGGATTGAAGTAAAATACCTTTGGCACAAAGGTGATGTATTTCCTATTCATCAATGCCAGGCTACTCAACTATCAGTGATGCTAAATTAGTACCCTTGATGAAGCTGGTGATAGCCAGATCTCCTCATTGTATGTAAAGGTACATATTTTTCCCTCTTTTCATTTAGTAAGTAATTCATGGAGTGACATTTTGGCTCTGTGTAAATATCCTATTACTCAAAAATCTTCCATCCAAAGGCTTTACTATTCATTGATGATCTTTGCCTGAAATAATTATTACATTAGGGATTGAAAAAGGTCATTTTCCAAATCTATCATTTTTTCAACATTTATCAGGTGGCACAATAAAACAGCCTAAGTTCACCTTATAAAGTCGAATCAGCTATTTTTTTTTCCAATTAGCCCTGGTTCCTTTAGGTGAGGACGGTATTTAGCAATCGATACCTAAATTGATTTAGATACTAGACTGTATGATTTAGTATGTAGAGTGTATGACCTATAGGCCTGAAATAGTTTTATTATCTGGCCCTTTACAGAAGTTTACTGATCCCATCTAGTGGGATGACAGAAGGGAAGGGCACCACATATTTAAATGGTAGTAGGTATGCTCACTGCTACTGAAGTGTCATTGTTTCTAGTGATACATTCAATGACGCTCTCCAGAGGAAGAAAAGTTTATTTTGAAAAGAAAAAAATCACACGTCCTCACTGATATTTTAATTTTATATTTAATATTATAGTCTCTCAAACACGAATTTAATATAGGTATCTTTTCTTATACACTGAGTCCTAGTCCGGTTAACATTAAAATATTCACTTGTATGTTTTATCCTACCACAAATATAAAATATTTCAAGCTCACAATACCAATGTTACCACTAATATTAAACCCACTGAATGAAGTTTAGGATTTCTTTCTAGCACTTTTTCACTTAGAATACATCCAAATAAGGATGTACAGGGCACTATTTTCAGAAGTCACTTGAAATAATTTTTTCTTCATGTGGTTATATTATTTTAGTTGGGGAGGCTATAAAAATTCTTATGACAGAGAAATTTGAATATGACTGGATGCTAGATGATATTATGGAATTACTGTTCATTTTCGTAGATATCATAATTGTCCTTGTTCTTAACAATTTCATGCCAAAGTACTTAATGGTGAGGTGTCATGATGTCTGCAACTTTCTTTTAAATAGTATGGCAAAACACAGCGTGTGTGTGTGTGTGTGTGTGTGTGTTGAGAGAGTGAGAGAGCAAGATTACAAATGATAAAGCAAATAGGGCACAGTACTAAAAATCCATAAATCTAGGTAATTTTTTTGTACTGTTCTTGCAACTCTTCTTTAAGCTTAAAATTTTATTGAAGTTAAAAGTTAAAGAAATAGGTGGAGAAAAAAGAGAAGGATGATTATTAGCCCAATATGGATTCTTAAAAGTGATTCATATACACATGCATAAATACTTTGCCACCTTGGGCAAAATTAACTGATGTGTTTATCTTGGGGAAGAAGCTTTTAATTCTGCTCTGCTTTGGCAGGAGGATCAGACCATACCTAGAGCTCCAAGTGCTTTACTGTCAAAGGGAACAGACAAAAAGGAATGCAATGAGAGGAGAGAATGGTGCATTAGCTTGAACAAATGTCAAGTTTTCTTAGCTTTCCTTCATTGTAGTTAGGTCAGTCTAGAGGCTATTTAAGGCTAGAACTCAAGTATATAAAAAAGTTTTGCTTTTTTAAGCAACAGCATTAATGCCTCTCTCTTTCACCATCCCGTTAGACCTGGGGTTAGCAAACTTCTTCTGTAAAGAGCCAGATAAATGCTTTAGGCCTGTGGGCCATACAGTCATTGTATGGATCACACTGTCATTGTCACACTGGGCCACAGAGTTTCTGTGTGTGTTCTGTATGTGTTACACCATAGGTGTCACTATGGTGCACAAAAGCAGTCATAGACAAATGAATGGACATGGTTGTGTTCCAATAAAACTTTGCTTATGGACACAGAAATTTAAATTTCATATAGTTTCCACACAACATGATTTCTTCTTTTTTTTTTTCAACCACTTAAAAATGTTAAAAAAAAAAAATTCTTAGCTTGTAAGCAATGTGAAAAATAGACAGAGGGCTGGGTATGGCTAAAACCAGAGAAGAAAGGGGAAAACTTACAATTGTACCTTTGTGTTGGTTGCCTTTTAGCTGCTCCACTTGGCTTTGATGAAGGAAAGGGGCTCCTTTAGATGGTATGACAGGTCAAAGCAGTTCTGTGCTCTCTCTTTTTTTTTTTGTCTGTGCTGTGAGGCTTGCAAGATCTTAGTTCCCCGACTAAGGATTGAGGCCGGGCCCTCTGCATTGGAAGCACAGAGTCCTAAACACTGGACCACCAGGGAATTCCCAGCTCTGTGCTCTTATGTCATTGAGCAGACCATAGGAGTCTCTTCCCAGAGCTTCAAGATTAAAGAAGGCCATGAACTGCTCTAAATAGGAAGACTCATTTCAAGTTTGTAATCAGTGTAGTTGGGAAGAGTCATAATTTAGGTAATCATAACTAGAACCATGATCTATCAGCCCAGGTCCCACCTGGAACTAGAGAGAAGTGTCTCCCTCGCTCCCGCTGCAAGGGAAGCCACTCCCCTGTCTTTGCACTCTAGGGCCTTTGCCTTGACAGATCCATGTAATGTTAATATCTCTGTGCAATCAAATTAGTTTGCTTCTAGATATGAACGTGTCTTATTTAAACAAATGTATATTAGATACTGATATAGGCAACTTCCTATAAGTAATAACCTCTATTTACAATAATTTATATCCTTTGATAATACTTCCATAGTGACCCTGAACTATGATATGTGTTGAATCATGATGGTGCGCTCCTTTGGCCAGTGAGGGTTTTCCCCTAAGCCTTCCTCCACTATAAATGACAAATGAGTTGAAAGCATACCCCTTCCAAAAACAGCTTATAAAAGAAAGGACTTATAGGGATGAGAATGGATATGTGGGAAGAGAAATAGATAACCATCCTTAATGTTTAAATGGTTGTCAAGGAAAAGAAGGTTCAGACTTGTTCCACATGGTCTCAAGCAATAGCAGGAGGATTAATGTATGGAAGCCAGTGAGACAGATCCAGGCTTACTACCAAAAGTAAATAAATAAAAAGAGGAAAAGAAAAAAAATAATCCAGTATCTGTCCGAAGATGAAATGGACTGCCCTGGAAGATAGGAAGTTTAGTATCAGGAAGTACTAAATTAGATTTCACTAGATTTCACTCTCATAAAATTAACAATTTGCTAGAAAAAATTAAAAATTTAACAAGTAATTACAATTAAAACATGGGTGTTGAGATTTTACAGATATAGGGCACAGTGATGGTCTTTAAACATGATCACAAATTCATTTATACTCTTCCTTTTGACAGTTTGGGTCCCCAAATTCCCTAAATTCCCTTGATGGGCCCATGTGATTTCCAAGGCTAGGTCATGAAAGGTCATGAGGCTTCTGCCTTGTTTGATGGAAGATGAGCTTCTGGAGCCCTGAGGTACCATGTAGGAAGTTCAGCTCCCCTAAGCCCACCGTGCTTTGAAGAAGTTAAGCCTCATGGAGAAACCATACAGAGCTCCAGTTGACAATTCCCAGCTATTCCTAACTTTCTAGTTATCCCAGTCCAAACGAAAGAGGTCACCAGATTATTCTAGCCCCACTCATTCAAGTCACTCCCATCCATTCACATCTTCCCAGCTGAGACTCCAGACATCATTAGGCAGAGACAAGCCATCCTCTCTGGGCCCTGTCCAAATTCCTGAGCCAATGGATCCATATGTATAATACTACTACTACTAATAATACTGTTGTTGTTTTATGCCAATAAGTTATGGGGTGGTTTGTAAGGCAGCAATAGATTATTTTTTTAAATTAATTAATTATTTTTATTTTATTTTTGGCTGTGTTGGGTGTTTGTTGCTGCACGCGGGCTTTCTCTAGTTGCAGAGAGCAGGGGCTACGCTTCATTGTGGTGCGTGGGCTTCTCATTGCAGTGGCTTCTCTTGTTGCGGAGCATGGGCTCTAGGTGCACGGGCTTCCATAGTTGTGGCTCGTGGGCTCTAGAGTGCAGGCTCAATAGTTGTGGCACTTCTCTGCAGCATCTGGAATCTTCCCGGACCAGGGCTCGAACCCGTGTCCCCTGCATTGGCAGGTGGGTTCTTAACCACTGCACCACCAGGGAAGCCCAGCAATAGTTTATTGCAACAGGCACCATGAGAATATATATCAAGACCTACCCTGTCTAAGGAGGACCAGAAAAGACCTCTCTGAGAAAGTCACATTTGAGCATGAAGAGACATGAGGAAGAAGTAGGAGTTAGCCACAAGAATGTTCTCAGTAGAAGAAACAGTCTGTCTGAAGAGCCAGTGGAGGCAAAAAAAACCCCCCTGGGGCCCTGCAGGAACTTACAGAGTGTGGTAGTCTGGAGAGAAGTGGGCAAGAGTCCAGTGGGAGATAAGAGATGAAACAGAGTCTGACCATGGCTCATTTCGTAAGCAACATTAAGGCATCTGAACTTTATCCGAAGTGTGAAGACAAACCACTGAAGGGTTTTCAGTATCAGAATGTTGTGATTGGATGTGTTTGCATAGCAGGCAAGTCTGATGTAGGGAGAAGCTGTAGCCCTAATTCAAGTGAGAGATGATAGTAGGCTGATCAGGATGGCAAAGAGGCTCAATATTGAAAAGGTGAATTCATGGTATTTACCAAGCCCGTGGCTGGGAGAGGTGGAGGTGGGGAGTGAGAGAAGGAGGAGTCCCCTGGGCTTCTGACTGAGGAGTAGGGTGAGCGGGGTGAGTCATTTACGAAAAGGAAACACTGGAAGAAGAACAGGTGGAAGGGGTGATGAGTAGCTCCATCTGGAGCATGGAAAATTTGAAGCACCAGTGAGACATCCATGTGGCAAAGCCAGGAGACAGCTGGCTAAACATGATAGATAAGGAGCAGGGTATGGAGAGGAACTAACATTACCGAGTGTATTTTAATATGAGTGCTTTATAGATGTCATTTCCTTTAATTCTGCTAACAACCATGTGGGAGTGTTCAGAGAGGTAAGTAACTTTCCAAAGGTCACAGATACAGGAAGTGGTAACGTAGGGATTTCAGTATAGACCCTCTTACTTCATGTTCATAGTGAAAGACACATGGTACCCTTTCCCACTTAAATAAAAATCACAATGTTGGGCAATACTCTTTGGATGTTGAAGGCAGCAAAGTCAGCATTTGGGAATGCCTCTCCATTCAGTTTAGTGGGTGACCTGAAAAGCTAGCAGTTTTGAACAGTGGCCAGAGCAAGAGAAAACTGTCCAGCTGGTCTAAGCCACAGTGCAGACAGCAATGCCATTTGGCCCTATGACACTGTGGATTCACTGGTGCACTGGTGTATTCTGGATGACCAGAATGTTCTGCAGAGCCTGCCAAAAACTTTTATAGGTCTTTGTATCAAAGAAACCCTCAGGATTCAGTGGCATGCTCATGATTTCTTTGCAAGTTATGCTTTTTCTTTTGAGAAATAGCTCTTGGCTTACTATTGGACCCTGGTAATTATTATGATAACTACTGTCAGTCAAGCAGGTACAATGTAATAGGCACTGTGGTAAGTGCTTCTATGTTTTAACTTATTTATTCCTCTCAACAACCGGGTATTATTTTTTATCTCTATTTTATAGGTATCAATTGGACTTTTGACTTTAAGACACCAGATGACAATGAGACTAGCTACTCATAATAACCTGGGTATTATCTGAGCCCCCTGGCCATAAAGCTGGGAGTGGTTTGCAGCACAGACTAATGAAACAAAGTGCATTGGGATTGAGCATGACCTGAAGACAAAAGTAATTTGCCCAAACGGGTGGCTTTTTCTCCTTCCAACTGACATCCTTCCCTCAACCCACAACTATGGCCTGTGGGACACTCTCAATGACGAACTGACTGGGGGAGAAAAAAAAATGAACCAGACACAAGCAGGGCTATCCGCTTTGGTGGATAGCCCTGCTTCGAGGTGTCCTGAGAAGTGGTAAAGAAGGGAAATTTTCATTTGAGTATAATTTTAAAAGGAACATCTCAATGTCCACTTTACCTGAGCTAAAGGGTTAGTGACTGCCACATATTACAGACTCAATAGATACTTTTTGAGTCAATGAATAAATGATGAATTAATAACATTTTGTGAAAAAAAATAACGTTTTGTGGAAAATAGTTCATGGCTGGGCCAGCTGGTTAGGGACATGGAAGGAATATGACTGGAAGATTTGTGACAGGAAGACTCAGACAGATTATATGGGTGGACCTGATGGAGTTGGGTAGAAGTAACTTATGGAGGTGATTTAGAAGAATTAGGTGGAAAAGATGATGTGCTATGTGTGTATCGATCTTCTTCTCCAGAAGCCTGGTACTTGCTCAATGGGCTCATGATAAAATGCCTCCAGTGGTGCGAACAGAAACTACATGTTGCTCAACTACACGGATTTGCCCTTATGAAGACTGATCTGGCTACTGCCACTCTGAGCGCTTGACAGGGTATATAAAACACCCGGGGAATTAGCCGGTGATGGCTGGTACATTATATCACATCTGTTCTATCATGGGAAAGGCAGAAAAACAATTTGGATTTTCTCTCCTTATACACCATGTTTGCACCATCTGTGCACTCAGTATCCCACAGAATGTTGCTTCATCCTAAGGAACTCCCTTCACTCTGTAAGATGTAAGACAACAGGCTGCAGCCCATATGCTGCCATCCTTATAAAACAGAGGAATGGTCTATTGATGACTCAGATACATCATGAGCTGGGGACTAATATTTTGTGAGGTTGAGTGCTATTTTATAGGAGGTGGTTTTTCTCTGAAGTAGTGACCAATATATGGTGCTATTTCTCAGCATGGCCAGTATATGAACATAGGTGGACCAAAAAGTACAAGTGGGAATGGTGCTTTTCACTACAAACCCTAAAGACCCATTTGCAAAATTTCTGATTCCCAACCCTGAGATTCTACGCTCTGTTCACTTTAGCTTCTAATACTTCCACCAGGATGACAAAAGTAACATTGAATTAGGAGCTGATGTAAGCATTTGCCTTTGGGGGTTTATAATAACAGTAAGTAAACAGGTAGAAAAGGAGGTTACAGTGCTTGCTGGAAAAAGCGACCTATCAAAGAGAAGTAGGACTGCTATTATTTAATAGAGGCAGGGAGAAGTAGAGGGAATCCAAGGAATTCCCAGGATACTTTCCGGTATCATGTGGCCAGGGGTAAAAGTCACCCTATACAAGCCAGAATAGGTTGACCCACTAGGTAAAGAATCTCACACAACCAAGATCCTGGCTAAAAGGAAAGGACACATGTAATGCATAATAGAGAAGAAAAATTATAAATTTGAATTGTGAACTTAACCATTTACCAAAGGAAGGCATTCATCCTTGATCTGCCATATACATACACACACATACATATCTATATACATACAATGTGTATAAATATATGTGTGTATATATATATTTATTTAAACTAATTTTCTGTCTGCTTCCTTCACCTCTCTTTTCCTTACAATTTTACATGAGATATGTTTATTGGTAGTAAACTTTAAAATTTAGTTCACAGGTCATGGAATATCAAGATGGATCATGACAGACTAGAGAATGATAGGGCAAAAAGATATCACCTGTAGATATTAAATTTAGGGCTGGATGTTATAATAAATGAGACTTTGAGTTGATTCCCTTTAGGAATGAGGTAAGCATGTTTTGGGTTGTAAAAGGTAAAATTACACAATGTTAGGTAGAAGGAAACTTTTGGGTAGTTTAAGTATAGAAAGAAGGGTACATGTTGATTTTGCCAGTTAAAGTTATGACTGTAAGAGACATTTTTTTTCTTTTTCTGTTTTTCTCAGCTTCTGCACCCCTTCCTCTTTTTTAAGAAATCCCCACTGTAAGCTGATGCCAGATACTTGCTTTCCCAGCCTCCTCTGCAGCTAGAGCATGAGCATCTGACCTGAGTTCAGCCCACCACAAACTTCACTTAGAAGCCAGTGATGCAAAGAAGCAAGGCCCGTGGAGATTCTGTTAAGGCCATGGTTAGTGGCAGTCGGGCAGGAATCTGAACAGAGGCACATTGCTAACAGTGATGTCCACAGTCCAGAGACAGCAGAGGAGGAGGTGCAAGCAGGGCATCTAATGGTCAGTGGTTGGACTCACTGGGATGATTCTGTAGAGGGAGTTGGGTTACTGTCTTGACTCTTTCTAATCTTCCCAGCCTCTGTTATTCCCAGCCATTTTCTGAGCTGGTTCTGTAGGTAATTCTGTAAGCTACCCAAATATCTTTCAACAAAATCTTTCTACTGCAAAATTCAACTAGAAATGATTTCTGTTGTTTGCAAACTAGAACCCTAGTTAATACAAGAGGGCTGGACTAGATGCTTTCCAAGATTCCTCCCAGCTCTAAAATTATACGACTCTATAGAACTCATATTAAAATACATAAAGTAAGAAAACAACCCTGATTGTAAACATGCTCCTTTCACTAACTAAATAATTACTTTAATATCACCTGATAGCTCTGTGTGTGTGTACACATATATATTTTTTTGCAGGAGTAGTTCTGCAAAGATAAACATCAAGTGCTTAAATCTATATTGTATCTGCCACAATAGTGGCATTTCGTGTAAGTTGCCATTACATTCCTCCCACTCCATGGCTTTATACTTCCATCATAGCTGCTAAATTTCTGCCTACCTAGCCCTGCAGCTTTATAAAATCTTCCTAAAGTTTATGCCTAAAAGTTATTTCATTACCTGAAAGTGCTTAGTAAAACTCCCGAGCTAAGGGGTAGGTGATAAAGACATCAATACCATACAAAGTGGTTGCTCCACTTTACTCAGTATTTACTCCAAATACTGTGTGGGGCGTTGGAGGACACAGCATCCCTTTGCTGCAGAAGAGGAACACAGCAAATCATCTACCGCTACGTATTAGTATAAATGCTGAATGGGAGAAAGGTAATGAAGTTTCAAAACATCCCAATGCCCAAAGAGAAACTTTCAAATATCTGTGGACCAAGATAAAAGTGTGTGTTCCTGGGGAAGAGAATATGAGATAACTTAATCTTGAAAATACCATAGAACGTAGCTCTTCTATTTGGAGTTATAGCATCTGTGATCATTTCATTGACATATACATATGAAAAAAAATAATGGTGGGCACTAAAGGGATGCAGTAATGCTCATTTTGTATTAAAAATGTATTATAAAGGGTTTCTGAATATTGCTTGCCCTCTACCAAACACATACCTGCTGACAATTCATTTTATGTCCTAAACAAGTAACTGCAACAGACAGATCAACTTGGCATATAGTAGAAATCCACTAGCTTTTTTTTTTAATGAGCAAAGAGTTCTAAAATCAAAAATCAAGCTTGTAAACATTAAAGTAAAAGCAGTCCAGGGCTTCCCTGGTGGCGCAGTGGTTGAGAGTCCGCCTGCCGATGCAGGGGACACGGGTTCATGCCCCGGTCCGGGAAGATCCCCCATGCCGCGGAGCGGCTGGCCCTGTGAGCCATGGCCGCTGAGCCTGCGTGTCTGGAGCCTGCCCTCCGCAATGGGAGAGGCCACAACAGTGAGAGGCCTGCGTACCGCAAAAAAAGAAAAAAAAAAAAAAAAAAAAAGCAGCCCAAACTACTATACAAAAGGCATTCTCCAATTACCTGTGGTTTGGAAAGGGCCACAGACCTGAAGCTGGACTTGTGTAACTCAGGAGATAAATCGCCGTCCGAGACCTTTAGAATGACAACTGGCTGAGCCATCCCTGCCCAGCTGGTGCTCCGTCTGCCCATGGCACAAGTTTGCTTATTCATTTTCACATTAAAGTGACACTATATATTATGCTTTGTCCATAAATTTCTTAGCCTCCCTCTGTTGATCATGCTTGCTCAGCTAAGATCCATTCAAGGAGTACTATGATTATGTCCAAATGATCTGTGTATCAATGCCCCAGTATGTGAAAACATAGACACACATATACGCACACACCATAGTCAGTTATATTACACTGATGAGCAGGTTCTACATGTTATTATTATTTTTCTTTAGACAAAATTACCTCTGTGGGTTATAAGACAGCATGTTGGCTAACAGTGGGGTCTCTTGCAGCCTTTTAAATGAATGTTAATTTGTGAAACTCTCATGGTATCGTTTAAAAAACGGAACAGTCTTTCTAGGAACTATGTTTGCTTAGTGCCTCACAGTGACCCTTGGTCGACATCATTCGGCACAACCACTTGGAATGGGGATTTGGTTGGCAGAGATTTAATGAACAAGAACGTTTCCACTAATTCGGGGGAATCTCATGCTGAGAAGCAAAAACGTAACAAATGTTTGTAAAGTTTCTGTTGAAGTCACTTTATTGAACATGCTCTTTCAAAACCTCAAGGATTAGACCACGGACCCACTTCAAATGTTCTAATGTCTTCTAATATAACATGCTGAATTTTGCATATTGTTAAGAAAAGATGAAAATACAGAGAAATATCTGGTTTTACTACTTAGAAAATGCAATAACTGACAATTCCCTGCTGTTGGCAAGCACCCAAAAACACACACTAGATTAAGAAAGCCAATTTAGTGTTAGGAAGGCAGCTGGCTCTAGTTTCTTCCTTCCAAACTGTCACCGCCATCTTCAACTTCAAATATTTGTTTTACAACATAGGAAAACTCTCTTCTTTCGGAAACAATAACTAAAAACTAGTGTTTGTTACTGCTAAACAGGAGGGGCACCCTGCTACGCACTCTCTAGGCCTTTTAGAAAACATGGAGCTGTTCCTTTGGTCACATACACGAGAATCTACAAGAACAGTGATATTGTAGATATCAAGGGAATGGGGCACTGTTCAAAAAGGAATGCCCCACAAATGTTACCATGGCAAAACTGGAAGAATCTACAATGTTGCCCAGCATGCTGTTGGTATCATTGTAAACAAACAAGGGCAAGATTCTTGCCAAGAGAATTAATGTGCATATTGAGCATATTAAGCACTCTAAGAGCCGAGACAGCTTCCTGAAACATGTGAAGGAAAATGATCAGAAAAAGAAGGAAGCCAAAGAGAAAGGTACTTGGGTTTAACTGAAGTGCCAGCCTGCCTCCAACCAGAGAAGCACACTTCGTAAGAACCAATGGAAAGGAGCCTGAACTGCTGGAGCCCATTCCCGAGGAACACCCACCATGGCATGATGGGTATAAAGAAAATAAAAGACCTGGACTGTAAAGAAAAAAAAAGCAAACACATTTGCACACACACACACACACACACACACACACACACACACACACACACACACCCCTGCTTGGAGAGAAATGCAAGATTTTTCCTTACAGAGGATTCTTAGAATTGATAAACTCCCCCATGAATGTAAAGTTTCACCGACATGACTTCCCTAAACAATTTCAGTGAGGGTATAGCATTGGGCAAAGAGAAATTAGGAGCACTTCTACAAAAAGTGGAATCTTCTCAAGAATCCAATAGATGATTTGAGGCCCATACTTCAGAAAGTACGGAAAGAACTCTAGTACACTGGTTCTCAAATGTTGCTGCACTTCAGAATCTCCTGAGGATTTTCAAAAACTGCTGGGGCAGAAATCCCATTGCCAGGGATTCTGATTTAATTGGTCTGGGGCCAGACCTGGACCATCATGACTTTCGAATGCTTCCCAGGTGATTCTACTGTATCAAAGAATGGAAATCCTGTTCTTGTGTTACATTAGCATTGACCAATGAAGTGCTTAGAGCCTGTACCTTCTATTTGTTGGCTGTGCCCAGCTTCAGTTTTCTGGTTATAAAATGATATCCAGAAGAACTGCTTAGCCAAGTTAATTTGCTTTTAGAAATCTTTAAAATTACCTTCTACAGCATATAGTTTAAAACATTTTTAATATGCTAAAATTATTACGAAGGAGGTAAATGGAAAAGGCAGGCTATTTATGAAAGGCCACACTTATATCCATCCTTGTAGAAACAATAATTGGCAAATACAGAAGAAGGAAGGTATATGTTAGCTGCAAGAGAGCTGAACTGCCGAAAAGTTAGAGACTGAACATTTGAACAAGGATTTACAAAATGTCCTAATGACTAGGGGAGCCCGTGCATGGAAGGGTGATCTAATTTCTGCTCGTTTACTCTGCAAATTTCAATAGTAATGGGAAGCAATACGATGTTAAGGAAAGACAAAAAATGAGATATGACCATTACGTGTCCTTACTTTCTACTCCTCCCTGTGTGTATCTAACATAAAGAATACTTGGTAAAGAAAGTTTTGGGAGACAAGTATGTTTAAAATTACTCAAAAACAAAAGAAACATAAACATCACAGAACCATCACAGCTTACAGAGCTACACGCCACAGTTACTAGGGCTGTGCCATTGGCCCCAACAGGCCCCAGGAGGAAGGCTGTGCATTCAGAGTCCTGCTGGAAAGAAAGAAAGAACCACTGTACGTAGAAGAAGAGAGAAAGTTTAGCTTCAATCAGTGGGTGGGAAAAGAAGGCTCTGGGGAAAGCCATCAGGAGATCAAATGACAAGGAAGCAGGAAGACCAGAAAAGAGCTCTGAGTGAAGAATCAGCGAAATTAGATAATACCAGGTATAAACATTGTGGTAAAAAGCCAAGGAGAAGTATATGTTCTTATGTCTATTTTGAAGACTGCCATTTCTGTTACCTGAAAAGGGTACTCCTGTATTTGGATTCACATATTCACTTCTATACATTTCCCACTACTTCCTACTTTTCCCACCAATTTGAAGCCCACAGCCAAACAATCAATGAAAATAGAAAAGTATGTTTTATTTATTATTTTTAAAAATACTGTGGGTGTTTTCTTACTACCAGAAATTTATGCTCGTTGTGGAAATTTTGGAAAATGCAGGAATATAAAGAAGAAAATCAAAACTGTCTTTCATTTCGTTACCTGGAAACAAAAACTGTTATCATAATATAGATATTAAAGTGAAAACATTTTGAAAATATTAACCTCATCTATTTTATTTCTCCTGGATATCATGTTTTCCTTTGGCCATTCCACTAGTGTGGAAGGAGAAGTAGGTGAGGTTCTCAGATGCCAGCTTCATCACTTTCTACCCCTTAGTGAATCAACTGTAACTAGTGGGGGGTTATTAGAAACACTGAGATAGCTATGGGAGAGTCCAAGAACATGGGGCTAGTTTCCTACTTTCCTGGTAAAAAATGCTCCCCAGGGAAGCCCTGCGTTTAGCATGGCATCCTGTCCAGCATGACGTAGGAAGGGGAGGTGTTTAGAGATTACATGAGAGAACATTTGACCCCATGGTTTGTGCAAGGTTTTGCTGGAAGTATAAGCCATGTGCTGGGAAAACCAGGGCTGGCAAGACCTGAGGAGGGGACCTCAGGACCAGAGGCAATGGCAGGGTGTGTAGTCAGCAGCAGCATATATATTAACCAGCATCCTAAGGCTCAGTGGATCCAGTTACGTTACCAGCAGATTACCTGAGGACCAAGGCCTATTCCCAAAGACAAGCAATACCAAGGACAAACTGGTAAGGACAGTGAAGACCTTGAAAGATACAAGATGATGAGAAAAGCAGGGTTCAAAATTTATATAAAATATGATATCAATTCTATAAGGGAGTCAGAATCTGCAGGTAGATCAGTCATTCAACCCTCCACTGACAGGAGGCCACTAAGCTTTATTGTGCACCTCCACTGGCCAATATGGATCCACTAACCACATGAGGTTATTCTGCACTTGAAGTGTAACTAGTTCAAACTGAAATGTGCTGAAAGTGTAAAATGTACAGCAGATTTCAAAGATTTCGTATGAAAATAAGAATGTAAACTATGTCATTAATAATTTTTATGTTGACAGCATATTGAAATAATAATGTTTCTGGATAGATCAGGTTAAATAAAATGTATTATTAAAATCAATTACACATGCTACTTTTTACATCTTTAAACGTAGATAACAGAAAATTTTAAATTACATATGTGATTCACATAATATTTTTATTGGATAGCACTGCCTTGTACCCTGGGGAGGTGGAGGGATGAGGTGAAATTGTGGAGGGTAATGAGGACCCTGAGGGGCATCAGAACCTGCAGGCTGACTAGCCATCCCACCCTTCTACTGGGGGAGGTTGTCTGACCTCCAGCAGAATTTCTACCTTACCCCCCAAAGAGATAGAGATAATCTGAAATGAGACCATTTAGAAATGAAAGAGCCTGAGATACTTTTAATTTTAAAAGTTTCCATTTTTCTTCACTACCCTACAGGAAGGGGACTCATAAAAAAGTTGAAATCAGTTACTATTCTTCATAAATTTGGGATAATGTGAGTGAATATTTGACCTTTGTACAAATTAACGTCTTTTATAAAAATCATACTTTACATAAATTTTAAAACTTCCTTTTTTAACCATTCTGCATACATTAATATTAATCTTTTACCAACAAGAAAGGAAGCTATATTGCCTTGGCAAAACAGACTTAAAAAGTAATGCTGGGGCTTCCCTGGTAGCGCAGTGGTTGAGAGTCTGCCTGCTGATGCAGGGGACACAGGTTCGTGCCCCGGTCCGGGAGGATCCCACATGCCGCGGAGCGGCTGGGCCCGTGAGCCATGGTCGCTGAGCCTGTGCGTCCGGAGCCTGTGCTCTGCAACGGGAGAGGCCACAGCGGTGAGAGGCCCACGTACGGCAAAAAAAAAAAAGAAAAAAAAGTAATGCTGAAGTGGAATATTATTCATCAGTAAAAAGGAGAAGAATGAATGATACACGCTACCATATGGATGACCCTCAAAAACATTATGCTAAGGGAAAGAACTCAGATGCATTACATTTATATAAAATGTCTAGAAAAGGCAAATCTACTGAGTAAGAAATAGATCAGTGGTCATTTGGGGCTGGGAGTGGGATTGGGACTTAATGCAAATACGTATGAAAATCTTTTGGGGGTGAGGTAAATGATTTAAAACTGGACTATTGTGATGGTCGTACAATTATATAAATGTACTTCATCTAAGTGTAAATCACTTAATTGTACACTTAAAAGAGGGGAATTTGTGATATATGCGTTATTCTTCAATAAAGAGTTTTTTATTACGTTAAAAGTAACAGTGTTGGTAGCTTCCCATAAATCATGACGAATTTTTGCACATTTTTATGAAAAGACAGAAAATAGAAAAGTAGAAGAAACTGAAACCTACCATCAACCTTGTCTTTGGCAAGCACCCCAATATCTACCAATTTATTGTTAGGACATCAAAAGTGAAACGTAAACTATTTAAAAATTAAATAATAAAAACGTATTTCAAGCCTTGTAGAAAGTGGCCAAAGATATACAGATAATAAAAACCTATAGCCAATTGAATTTATTAGAAAATGAAAGAGATCAAAACCAAAATAACTAAAAGCTTTCAACCCAAGAGGACAGAAAAAGCTCAATAATATTCAGAATCATGTTTCTTCCTCTGTCTTCCCTCAAACACCATCCCTAGTGAAATGAATCACCATATTTTACCTGATCTAAATACTTTATAAGCATCTGTCACCTCTGCATTCCCACTGCCACTTCTTAGTTCAGACACTTTTCTCACATAGCAACTAAAGAAAATTTATAATCGGCTCCTTGGTCACTCATTTCTACTTATTCCAAAATAATTTCCAGGCCTTCACCAGAGTGGGGAAGGGGGAACTATGAAATCTTCTAAAGAACCTAAGAGAAGATTTGAACTGGAGAGCTACTCTGGAAGGATGATCCTAGACTGGAGATTAAATGTGGCATATATGTCAGCTCTCCTTAACAAAATTTCAAAATCTGTTGATTTTTTGCATTGAAATTTGATATAATAATATATTTTTGAAAAGAACAATGAGTGAACCCTTGTACTATCAGATAGCAAAACAGAATAAATAAAACGGCATGGTACTGATGTAGAAATAGAAATATAGATCAGTTTTTATTTAATCTAATCAAGAGCCCATATGAATATAAAAGCACAGTTAGAAGTGTAATATATAATAAACGGTGGCATTTCAAATCAGTGCAGAAGGATGAATCATTAAATAATTGGTGTCGTGATACCTATCAGTTTAGACCAAAATATGAAAGTCAGACATTTTGCTCCAATCTTTTATGAAAAGAAATCCCAGATGGCTAAACTTTAGAAGAAACATGGATAATATATAATATTTTTAATATTGGGCCTTCTGCTTTGCAGAAAGTGATACTCAACCAGGAGTAAAAAGAGGGTATGATGTCCAGCTTTGCCTCTGCTTGTCAAGCTGTGTTCCACGGTTCAGAAGGGGCGTCTTGTCTTTTCCTAATCTGTCTGCTTCCTGTAGGGGATCTATGTACTTTGCCCCTGGAAAGGGGCACCTTTTCTAATTGGCACAAAAGCCTTATATGCTAGCAGCAAACAATAAATAGTACTTAATAATAAACAGGTAATTTGTACATACATAAATCGGTTTTTTGTTTGTTTTTACACAAATGGTTGCTATAAACTGATTGTGTTCCTCCAAAATTCATATGTTGAACCCTGATGTAATGGTATTTGGAGATGAGTCCTTTGGGAAATAATTAGGTTTAGATGAGGTAATGAGGGTGGGGCCCTCATGATGGGATTAGTGCTCTATAAGAAGAGACACCAGAGAGCTTGCTGTCTCTCTTCCCACCTTCTAGGGATAAAGTAAGAAGGCAGCTGTCTACAAGCTAGGAAGAGAGTTCTTACCAGAAACAGACCATACTGGTACCTTGATCTTGGGGCTTCTAGCCGCCAGAACTGTGAGAAAATAAATCTCTGTTGTTTAAACCACCAGCCTATGGTATTTTGTTATGGCAACTGGAGCGAATACAATAGTATTATATTGTAAAATGTATTGGGTCTTTGTTGTTGTTCTTAAACTCATTTTTTATGTAGGTGTATGTAGATAGTTTGTATGTATATGTATTAAACAACTGGTAACAGAGAGAACTTCTAGAGGACAGATTGCAGAGGCTAGTGATCAAGGGGCACTGTTTCCTTAACCTTAACATTTTATTTTTATTTATTTGGCTATGCCACGTGGCTTGAGAGATCTTAGTTCCCTGACCAGGGATTGAACCTGGGCCACAGCAGTGAAAGTGCCAAGTCCTAGCCCCTTGGCCACCAGGGAATTCCCAACATTTTATTTTTTATGAGTGTCCTCATTCTTACACGTTTTATTTAAAATATCTTAAATACTTAAATATTTTGAAAACAAATTATGTTAGATGGTATCTCATGTTTTAAAAAGTCAATTGATAGTAATCATTATATTTAATGAATACTCACTATGTTCCTGCTGTGTGTTCTATTTAACATCTCACTTACTCCTTGTAACAATCCTATGACGTAGATACTATTTATGTCTTCATTTTACAGATGAAGAAACTGAAGCACAGAAAAGTGAAATGACTTACTCAAAGGTTACACAGCTATAAAGGATAGAGCCAGGATTCTAATGTTCACAACCTGATTCTAGAGTCTTCCGCCTCAACCTCTTTGGCATGTTGAGAAAGGAAAATAGGGCATTAGGAGGCTAGTGGAAATTTTGGCAAAAACAATTTTTAAAAAGTGATGAGGGTTGGGACTTCCCTGGTGGTGCAGTGGTTAAGAATCTGCCTCCCAATGCAGGGGACATGGGTTCAAGCCCTGGTCCAGGAAGATCCCACATGCCGTGGAGCAACTAAGCCCGTGCACCACAACTAATGAGCCTGCGGTCTAGGGCTCATGAGCCACAACTACTGAGCCCACATGCCACAACTACTGAAGCCCGCGTGCCTAGAGCCCGTGCTCCACAACAAGAGAAGCCACCGCAATGAGAAGCCCACGCACTGCAATGAAGAGTAGCCCCCGCTCGCCGCAACTAGAGAAAGCCGGTACACAGCAATGAAGACCCAACACAGCCAAAAATAAATAAATAAATTAATTAATTAATTAACCTAAAAAAAAGTGATGAGGGCAAAAGATAGCTTGTAATAGATTGAGATGGGAAATCTAATTAATAAATAAAAGGAATTGCTATATCTCTTTACTATGTTGAACTTCTTAAGATTGCCAATACTTAACCATTTGTTGACCCACAAAAATGGAATTTCCTTATGATTCAACCTGATGTATGTGCTAATTTACGAGTATTGTTTTCAAGACACTTAATCTTAGAATTAGAAAATAGAAAAAGGAAATAAACAACAGAACTTTTCATATCCTCAAGGCTATGTGTATGTGTGTTTTTAACAGATCTGGAAATTGCTTCAAGCCTTCTTATTCTGACATGAGAAAAATGTGCCTACAGCTAAAATATCACACATGAGATTTGTGAATTGTATTTCAGTAGTAGAAAAAATACGTTTTAACCAATCAACCACATTTCTTAGCGTCAGAATGGTTACAAACAAACACAACTTCTGGTTCTTGTCAGAAGCAAAAGCTATCAGCATTTTTGCATGTTAAATTCCATCTCTCTAAATCACAAAATGAGAACTGTCCTTTCATCTACAATATCATCCAAAATTTTCTGAGAATTCTTTTCTGATATATTATCTGGATATTTTAATGGCCTTCCTCACTGATTTCCCACTGGCATGCAAGCGTTGGATTCATAATTATCTGAATCTATAACATTTCATATGAGTTGAATACACAGATCATAAACCCTTAAAAGTTGATAGCTCACTTAGCCCTCAAAAGTTATCCACTTCAATTTTACAAAGGACAAAACAGAGCCTCGTAGAGGCTGAGTCAGCTTGATAATTATTGGGACAAGAAACACGCAACTGAAATGGCTCTGTAATCAAAGAAACTTCCTGGCTATGAGGGCAGATTTTACTAGAAGCATGTCTCCTAGATGCTGGGACTTCACATCTGTTCCTTTTTACCTACCCCTTTAATTCCTGTGGCTCTCTTTTGTTTCCCCAGTGTAGTTTCAGACTATCCAACCAGCCTTTTGACCCCCACATTTGCCTTGCCTTTAGTACTTAGCTGCTTGTTCCTGTCTGACCCATGGCCTGGCCTGCCTTACCCATGGCCTGGCCTGCCTTCTGGTATCCTCCTATATCTTGGTTTGTGCTTGTTTAACTGATTTCTCACTGGTTGTTTCATCTCTTAGCCTTGAGCCCTAGGTTTGCTATATTATTGGCTTTCTTCATAATAGATTAAACTCAATTATAAATCCTGAGATACCTGGAAAATCATGTGAATTTTATCCAGAAAGTTGTTGGGAACTGCATGGCATCTGTGTGGAACCACAGATTCACTCTGCAAGCTTGGTCACTGGAGTCTGACATAATTCCCATGGGTCACAAAGGAAGCTTCCTAGATATAAGTGAACCTTGTTGTGTAAAATAGTTATGTCATCCTAAGTTATGATAAGTCTAAAATGCAATTTTTATTAGTTTAGTAGACTTCATTTTTTAGAGCAGTTTTAGGTTCACAGTGAAATTGAGCAGAAAGTATAAAGAGTTCCGTGCAATTTTTTTTTACACTGACGAACTGTAAAGAAAACTTGTGATTTATGTTATGAAATGTAAGATCTATTTTTAATTTATCTTTTGTGAAAATCTACTCAGGAGCTAGCTAAACTAGATAACTATGCCAGTTACCACTTTATTGTCTCTCAGCTCCAAATCTCCCTTCATTGTCTGCTCTATGAAAATAGAGTTGGACCCTGTAACTATTTCTTCTCTGCAGCTGGTACAATGCTTAGCCATGTCAGAAAAGGGTACAGGAGGGATGCTGAAGAAGGAAGGGGCTTTCCTTCCTAGTTCCAGTGTTTACTCCTTCTTGTTCCTGCTTCGTGGCTACCAGCAGCATGTGTGGGGGACACCCAGTGGTGTTTGTGGAGTTCAGTTGCACCCCGTGGCCAGTTTCCCATCAAATTTCAGAGGTACTCCCATGGTCAGGTTCCCACTGAGTCTTGCAGGCATAAGCATCACAATGCTTGACTTCCAGCTTCGGTCTCCTGCACGCAGGTAGGGTGTTGCCTGCTTGCCCCGTGACTAGGAACAAGTTCTGGATGAGCCCATCCAAGAACCTCTCCACCATGTGGCGGGCACCACCACACCTTCTACATTGAGGTCTGAATCCCAACCACAGAGAGGGGGGCCCCACCTCCAAATTTGTTCCTTCCATGAGAACCCTCCCTTCAGCCCTGCAGCATTCTTTAAAGTTCTTTATCCCTTTATATAACAGAGATTTTTTTGGTTAGAATTAATAATTCTTTATCTTAAACTTTCCCTATCCTAATTACCATGTTGTCTCTGTCTCCTCACTGACCCTGACTGATGTAGTAACCTTGAGAAAAATAATTTTAATTTTTCAGTGCACTCATTCATAAAATGAGGAAACTGGATTAGTTGATCTCAAATGTCCTTTCCAGCTCTAAAACTGCGTTATTCTAGAGAATTCAGGTTTTTCCTATACCGTTGGGTACATCTTAAGTATACTAGAATGAATACCACAGAGCACAGAATAATTGCGTACTGTCTTCCTCAGCCTCAGTCGTAGTAAATGACTTTTTATCTGAATAATGGTTTCCTCCTTCTGGGTCAAAATATTAAGTCACAGCAGCAGCCAGTATTATTTCACACACACAGTGGGCAATCAAATACTATGAAATCCTCTGTGAGGATTTTAACTAGGAAGCTCTCTGAGGAACAAAATGGAAAACTAGAGATTCATGTATGAATATGAGAGTTTAAAATACATTATAAGTATCATTTTATTCATTTATGAATATAAATATTGTAAGGACACATTAAGTATAGAAAAATGCTCCCTCTGATATTATTTATCCTAACACATTACGGAAGACTCCATTCACCTAACACATTACAGAATTCCATTACCACACAATTTAAATTTTTTCTTTTACCTTTCTCTGTCTTTTACTGACTGTTCAGCCATTAATTTCTTCAGTTCTTCCAGACGCTGAAGATCTCTCATTTCCATTTCTTGCCATTTCTGCTCTCTTTTAGCCCAGTATTTTCTTATCTATTGCATAAATATCACATAAAATTTAAATTAACAACAGGTATGTTAAAAACAAGAAACAAAGTTATAACAACATTATCCATTGTTTCATATAGCAAATATTGAGTTTAAATGACCCTTCATCTTTTTTATCTCTTAGATCTGCCTACAGTGTATTGGCAACAGAAAAAATAAGTTAAAACACAAAAATACATGTCCTGAGAAGCTGCATGTTTTAACAGTTTCTGAAGTGGAAATGTAACTTGTGCTGAGACCTAAGGTTTTAATCTATGGCTAAAATAATCGGCTTTCAGGGAACCACAATAAAAGCATGTTATTGTCTCTAAAGTATATGATCTACCTGTTACTCAAGAATATTTTTATCCTCTTATGGTAATGTAGTCTTTAACAAATATAGCATTAAACCTATTTTTACTTTAAAAGCACGAGTTTATTTATACTAATGGACAGCAGGATGTTGAAAGTTTTATGCTTCTGGGGAAGTGGCAGGAGATAGGTGGGAGGAAGGAGGAAAAGAAAAAATTAGCAGGGTTGTGATAAATAGTAGTTCTGACTCATGTGGTAACATGAAGGACAGATTTATCAGGCTCAAAAAGGTGAAAGCATTGTTCCTCACTAGGCATGTTTTACTTCCTTTTTCTGGGAATGGAGGCAGAATGAGAAAACCTGAAGCACACATAAGCTATTTTTAGGGGACTAAAAAAATTATTGCCTTAGTGATGGGGCAGTTGAAGTTTATGTTTAATTGACAGAGGACCATTCAACCGCTCTGGCCTGCCATGTTGTGTCTGGGTCAAGGGAGTGGTTTCTTGCTGGTAAAAAACAGTACCTTAATAGTGAATGGCAGTGAGTGACCACCAGCAGAGGGGCTTTGGTAGAGTATGGGTTAGCCTCATCCCCAAGGTGGCATTTTCTCTTTTGAGAAATGTATATGAAAAGCCAAGTGGTTTCCAGACTTGCCCAGCAGCATGGGCTCTGACACCTGGGAGAACCAAAAGAGGCATCCCAGTACCATGGCCACAGCCATAGCAACTCTGTGGCAGGGCTTGCAACACGAGCAGTCACACCAGTGACATCCATTCAATGCTTAATGAGTTACTGATGGCTCCAAGGTAAAGTGATTCTACTCCAGAGATGATGGAGATCGGAATCTAGGGAGAACAGAGATGAAGCTAGAAAGGTAGCACACCAAGATGGAAAGTGAAAGAAAGGGTAGGAAAGGGAGAAAAAGGAAACACTGACTGATATTTCAGAGTCCTAACTGACAAATGCCAACGCATTCTATTAGTGCCAGATACGGAAATGTTAACAACCATTATATTATCTCCCTCTGGGTTTATAAGCGAACTTTATTTTATTCTTTGTATTTTTCTGTGTTACCTTATTTTGGGCAATAAATATATATTTCTTTCATAATCAGAGGGAAAAAGAAGATACTTCAAAAGAACAGATATTGGATTAAAGGGCATTTTTCTCTGGGTTCTGACAGACCAATAATGTTGCTTACTCCCAGCACTGACCTTGGAGGGAAGTCAGTGGTCCTTCTGCTGACAGTCCCTTGACAACAAGCATACCAACCCCAGGTTGCTGGTGTCTTCAGATCACTGACACCATCTGGTGCAGTGTCCTGTGCAGGTCCTAGAAGTATATCACACCTGAGGCTTCTTGGCATCTCAGGACCAATTATTTCCATCTTTGACTCTGGTAGAGGCTGGGGAATGATTCGGGCATTTTCTTCCTTGTTAATGGCTACTTTGAGACACTGATGCTGTCCCTCTCATGTACAGTGCCTTCTTCCTTTGATGTTTACAATATCTGGCTATATCACCCTCTACATGTCCTTATCACTGGCATGTGTGGACTTCCAGGTCATTCTCAAATATTCATTGAGAATTCAGATACGTGAGTCACAGCCACATAGGACTTGTTGTCCAGAACAACTCCTTCTACCTTCCTACGCAACTGCAGTCTGAAGCCCCTCTGACCTGCCAACTCAGAGTCCTATGACTTCCTCTATTCCAGTGAGCTACCTCCTCCTCCAGGATTCTACCACCATGGAGAACAGCTCCAACTCCAAAAGCTTCAATTATAGCCATCGATCTTATGACCAGAACCTACGAGCCCTTCTCCATCATCTTTTGTGTTCCAGTCGTATAGTTTTATTCCTCTAGTACAGCCCTCACCACAAGGCTTTGCTAATTAGTATCCTTGCTCCTCTCTCCCACTACACTGCAGAAACTGTGATTTATTATCCTGGGACTTCCAACAGCAACTGTACCAAATTGATGATTTCAGCTGAATCTTTATTGACAATCAGCATTCCTTTTATGAATTCCTGGCCAGTGCCTCCCGATTGCTCATGGTGGTATTTCAAAACCCATTCACTATATTAAACTCCATACCTGCCTCTATTTCTTCGGTTTTATCAGAGGAAACACAGACCCTAAAAGATTCCTTCCTTGATGTCCTGCTCCTCAGAGGAAGTGCTGTCCTTCCTTCTTTCCAAGGCAACCCTCACCTGGGATCCAGAACCTATTCCCCAATTCCAACTCCATAACCTTACTCCATCACCTACCCTTCTTTCCCCTGTAACTTCAACCTCTTGGTCTTTGCTGCTCCCTTCTCCTCACATGAAAATCTACACAAATCTCACCCATTAACAAAAATTGTTTTTAAAGGACTTTCTTTAGACCCCCAAGACTGTAGCACCACACCCTTCATTGTTCCCTTTCAGTCAATGATACCTATTCTTCTCCAATTTCACATCTCTTATTTTAGTCCTCACCCATGACATTCCTACCTCTGCCTCCACCCCAATTCACTACTCTTGCCAGTGACTTCCCAATGATCAAAGCAAATTCAATCCTTATTTTATGTAATGTCTCTGATTCTACAAACCCTTATTTACAGTCTTAAGAAACTACTGACTTTGGCATTCATTCATTCAAAAAATACTTATTGAGCATCTGCTTTAAGCCAGATACTGTGCTATGTACTTGGGATATGGTGCTTAAAGAAAAATTAGGCCTTTGCCTCATGGAGCTGGGAGTTTCGGAAAGAGAGAAAATAAACAAGTAAATGAATGAAAAGAATATTACATGTTCAATTCTAAGAAGGAAATAAGTATGGTGATGATGTAGAAAAATCTGTGTAGAACCATGAGAAGGCATATTTTTAAATGACATTTGGATTAAAATTTGAAAGATGAGAGTGAGACAACCATGGAAAGAGATGAGGGAGATCACTGCAGGAAATGAGAGCTTTAGGTGCAACAGTATTGAGTGGGAACGACCTTGCACATGTTCAGAATTGGGAAGAAAACAGCACAGCTGGAGCAGGTAGTGTGAGTTAAGACTGGAGGTAAGTTTGGGAAGCTGGATGGGGGCTAGATGATTAGGCAAAGATTTAGTTCTAGAAACAAAACAAAAAAAGATATTGAAGAGTTTAAAGCAAAGAGTGATATAATGTGACTTAGATTTTTAAAATATAGCTTGGGCTATATTGAGTGAAGAATGGATAGTAGAGGAGCAAAGGAGAAACAGAGACCAAAGAGAATATGGCAAAAATGATCACTGGGATCTAGGAAATTAATTATTCAGATCTGAGATGTGCTTTTGAGTGGAGTCAGAGTGTTCATTTAAGGATTAGACACGGCTGTTGAAGCTAAAAGGAATCCAGGATAATTCCTAGGTTTTTGCTAGAGCAACTGGTTGGATGATGGTACCAAAAACTGAGATGGGAAATTGGAGGAATAACAGGTTTGGAAAAGGAAGTCAGGAGGCTCAGTATTAAACATTAAACAATTGATGTGACTGTAAGACATTTAAGTAGAGATATCAAATAAACATCTGGAGGTACAGATGGGCGGCTCAATGGAGAATTCAGGGCTGGTCTAAATTAAGGAGATATCTACTTAAAATGCTACAAATGCTATTTGATGCTACAAGACTGGAAAAGATCTATAGAGTGTGAACGTAAATAGAAGAGAAAAGGTGATCATGCACTTTCTTGTTTATCTGCCTTTTGCAGTTTTCTCAACCAGCATAACTTCATTTTCCTCCTCCACCTGTTTATTTTATTCTACCATTAAGACCAGAACAAATGCCATCTCCTTGAATCTTCCTCTGAACCCTCTAGGGAAAATGTTAGTAGGACTTCCCTGGTGGTCCAGTGGTTATGAATCCACCTTCCAGTGAGAGAGTGGTATGGGCATATATACACTACCAAATGTAACACAGATAGCTAGTGGGAAGTAGCCGCATAGTACAGGGAGATCAGCTCGGTGCTTTGTGTCCACCTAGAGGGGTAGGGTAGGGAGGGTGGGAGGGAGATGCAAGAGGGAGGGGATATGGGGATATATGTATATGCACAGCTGATTCACTTTGTTATACAGTAGAAACTAACACACCATTGTAAAGCAATTATACTCCAATAAAGATGTTAAAAGAAAACCCTAATATTAAAAAATAATAAATAAATAAATAAATAAATAAATAAAATCCGCCTTCCAATGCAGCGGACGCGGGTTTGATCCTTGGTCGGGGAACTAAGATCCCACATGCTGCAGGGCAACTAAGCCCTCGCGCCAGAACTAGAGAGCCCACATGCCACAGTGAAGAGCCCGTGCACCACATCGAAAGATCCTGCATGCCACAACAAAAGATCCCATGTGCCGCAACTAAGACCCGATGCAGCCAAATAAATAAATAAATAGTAAAAAAAAAAAAGAGAGAAAGAGAGAGCTCCTAGCTCCAATTTCATCTTTTCATTAAAAATAATAATAATAGCAAAAATATTTTGAAAAAAAAAAAGAAAATGTTCGCTCAATCCTTGGCACACCAGTGATCCTTAATTAAGATTTATTACCCTCCCTTCTTTGTTCTGCTTTGTATTCCTTGATTCTTTTTCAGGAGGGTCTAACACTGGATTGTTACTGATATATTTGGACATTTACTACATGCCTGGCATGCTCTTCCCTGCCTTGTTACCTGCTAAATCCCTCCTGTCCATCATTTAAGACTCAATTGTAGCTTTGCTTTCTCAGCCTTCCTCCTTTCCCCTCTCCTCCAGACATAACTAGGTGTACCTTCTAAGGCACTATTTATGTATCCTTAGCATAATACTTTCCATATTGATCTGCATTATTCATCTTTGTATCCCTAGTATGTTGTATTGTAAATAACACATAGAAGGGCTTAAGTGATCATCATTAGGTGAGTGGGAGCACTTTCTGGTCTCTGGTCTGAGAATAACAAAGTTATGGATGGGAACCAGGCCAGCAGTTTTATTTGCAGGATGGTAAAACTAAACATTTCCCTAAGGACAGTTCCATTACTTTCCATCAATTAATAAGAGCAGGAAGTGTGTGTCATGAAACATTGGCTTTGCAAGGTTCAAACTAAAGTTAAGGTTAAGAGTATTTAACTAGCCTTTTGGAACATTTGTTGAGACACAGATTTTAAACACACTACTGTTTAGATTTTTTGAGTGATCCTTATAACTTTCCAACGATAGAGGAACCAGAAAGTTAGCACACGGGGTAAGAGGTGAATTTAAAGCTTGTCTCCTCTAGACTTGCAGATAAGGTTTCTAGAAAAAGCTTACTTTTCTGAAAACCAAAATGAGTCCTCATTATCCCCCATCTCCACTTGTTATCTCTGATTTGTACTGGATAGTCCTCTTTCGTAGTCCCATATTTTGTTTATTTTGGTAGAGTTAAGCCAATAAAAGTGTAAACAAACTGAAGAAACTATTCTCTATATAGATTTATGGGCCAAAGTAATGCTGTGCTATCTTTTCAGAGGGTTTAAGATCATTTTTATATCCCACCTTACTTTTGTAATCTTCAAAACAATTTGTCTCCAGTTAAAAACTCCATTAGTAAACATGACATTTATGGTATTAAGAGTATATCAGAGTTTAATTTTAAAAAACTTGGACTAATATTACATAACCATTCAATTATTTTCATTCCTTCGGTCCAAAAATTATAATTGCATGGAAGAAGAATTTATTGTTTACACATAGAAACCAGAAAGTTAGGACTAAAGCATTAGAGTAGGAAGACAGTTTGGTCTCTGATTTCAAGCAATCTTCTGTACCTTGCTCCTAGGTCATTATTCCAAAGGCTCCAAAGGCTCTAATTCAGGAGGATGTCATAATGCTTAACCAGATACACAAAATACATGAAATATGAAGTACAGAATATCCAGTTGCCTTACTCATAAACCACTGAGGCAGAGTGATTTTTATTCCATTCTCTAGATTCTCATTTACTTAGCTAATTCCTCACATCTCACACCTTTTCTACTTTTGGCCCGGAATATGCACCCACAGAAAAAGTGTTGTTGCTCCACATGAAAACACAGCAGGGCCTCTTCATTAAAAACAGTCATTCTTTTACTTTAAATTTTTCCCACGTGTTTCATGTAGATGAGCCTGTATCACATAAAGTCACCACCAACCGAAGTCTGACTCTTATTTCTATGCGATCTATTTGACAATCATTTGTATTTTGCCAAGTAAATTTTCACACACTTGTGTGAACTTCCGAAAGGTAAGAAACATGCCTTATACTGTAATATTTATTTGTATCCAGTATATTGCACCTTGCAGATGAGAGGTACGAGATAAACTACTCCAGTGGAAAAGAATATGGAAAGGCAACACTGCACACAGTACTTTTCTTATATCAATTCATATAAATCCAAAACTATTAATAAAGTATCCAGACAGAAAATAATGACAGACCACAGACATCAGTGAACCAATTCATTTAGTCATGTGGGGTGTAGAGGTACATTTAATCCCAAAAGAGCACAAGGGTGTGGTACTTCTCTAAGTCAAATTGTCCATGGAAGCCAGATTCAAGGTTTTTTGGGCTGAAGGTGGACACTTGGTCACTTCCATCCTCAGAACCTTTCAGCCAATGTTATCTCTTCTATACTTTGTGGTATAGAGATCTCTGTGGGCTTTTCAATCCACGATGTGCTGAAGCTTCTGAGCAAAAAATTTGGCTCCAAAATAATTATTTTGCAGGGCATTCTTTGCATCCCATGCAAAGATGGGAAAACTCTCTACACGGGTAAGAAATCAAAGCTAGTTCTTTGGTTTTTAAAAACAGAAAGTCAGTTTTTCCACCATCCTGCCTGGTTATTTGAATTTAATGGATCTCCTTTCAGTCCACAATTCAGACTATTTGTATTTCAGCTACTTATTTTCATTGTCCTAAACTTGAACCTTTTTGCCACCAATCTCTAATCTGATAAACAAGCACATCTACCTACAGTAAGAGGATAAATTGTCATACTCTTTCTGAAGAATAAATAGGGAAGTTAACTAGCAAAAGCCTTCAGAATTAAGAAATAAAGTTTAAGAATTAATATGCAGGCACCTATGCAAAGATTTATATACAGGTATGTTCATTACAGCCTTAAAAGGGTAAAAAAATTGGAAATATTGTAACACCACCAAATAAGAAATTGGTTAAATGCAATTATTCACATAATGAAACACTATGCAAACACCAAAAATTATGTGGTAGGAATACAGAGGAAAATATGCAAGATATATTGATAGATGAAAAAAATCAGGTTAAAAATAATATATGCAGTATCAACTAGTTAAATTAAAATCTTTGTGTATATAGAAAAAAAATATATGAACATTGTTATTAATCTTTTGCTAGTGGTTTAGGATTTCAGGTGATATTTATTGTATTTTGTGTGCTTGACTGTATTTTCCAAACTATTTACAATGGACATAAAAGACTTTATAATTACAAAAGGATGTTTTAAAAGTCTGGCCAAAAAAAATCAAAATTTAGAAGGAATATCCAAGGGACATGACTGTTATTCATTCTGGAAGTTTTTAAACTCTATTCCCATATCAAATTAAATGACAAAAATACTGTATATCTTTGTATATAACATTTTAACTTTTTATCACCTTGCATGCATTACTTTCACTTTCTGTAGAAAAGTTTCACTGAGCTATGATTTAATTTTATGCCATAGGCCTTATAAAGGTTAACACAATATCATATAAGGCTTGATTTACACTCAGTAAAACTTCTATTGAAAATGCTTTCTTCTGGGTGGTTTGCCTCCCTCCCCCTGCCAGCTCCTGATGTGCTAGATGTTGTCTATTATTAGCAAATAAGAGCTAAATGCTTCCTTTTAACTTTAACCATGTTCAATTACAGCATCCCTTTTTAGTCTTGGTTTGCTGACATAACTATATTCCCATCCTCTTAGTTTTTTGTCTCTTATTCTCTTACTAATTTTCTATTTTAATGATTCCTAATAGGAAACAGATGGCACACTCAAAATTAGGTTAAATCCAGAAGAATGTAATAAGGGGACAATGACAAAGAAGGTTAGAATGCAGGGCAATCACAAGGGATCATGTAGTAGCCATGCTGCTTTACCGAGAGCCAGAGAAGGCTGTGTGGGGAGGGCCACCTGACGGGCTGAGACCTTTGGTGGAGGACACAGCTAGTCAATACAACTCTGCAGGGCCAGGAGCTGGGGGAGCAGCTCTCCCAACCTCACTCTCCTCCCTCATCCTCATCTCTAGTGTTCCACTTTGACTGAACACAATCAGAAGCCAGAGGGCAAGGGAGCCTTCTACAGGACAACTCCCTGGGACACAGAGCAGGATGGAGAGTAGATACGCCCCAACGGGTAGATATCTAGCACAATATTGTTAGTGCCTTTATTATAAATTATTTGGAAGTAGGTGATGTCTATATGTGTAAGTAAATAACATGAATCTTTTAGGTGATTTCACTTTGGTCACTTATGTGAGCATTTTTTCCTAGCAGAGCTGCCTACTCGAATTGGCAATAGCTATTTTCTGCCGTGATGTAGTCTTATGTCCTTAGAGCATGATGAGCCAAGAAAGTATTCTGGTGTAAACACATTAGTTATCTCCCTCTTAATTGAAATTCCAGGTGGATTTAAAAATAACTGTTATGTCTTCTTTAGGAGTAAGGTCTATTTTCAGTCTGGGCATTGAAGTATTACATAATGATCGTGTCATATGTTGATTTTGCTAAAATGAATTTGTCTGTAATCTTGTTTAATTTCTCTCTTTTCACTATTCATTAAAAAGGGAGTATATATACTGAGGATGTTGTATTTCAAAGCCTGAAGTGTCAGGGAGAGTGAAAAGTGAAAAGTAATCAAACCTCAGAGTCATTCAATCATGACTTCTTAGAGCTGAGGTGATTTTAGCAATCATTTAATTCAAACACCTCATTTTACAATTGGGGAGGGAAAATCCTGCAGAGCCTACATATCTTGCCCAAGGTCATCCACCTTGTTAGGGCCTCCTAGTTTGGCATATTTTCCTCTATATCTCAACATCAAAGTACAGTTGTATTCTGCTCATACATTAAATTCACTCACTCAAACAATATTTATTGAGTGCCTTGTGTCAGGCACGGGAGATAAAACAATGAAGAAAATGGACAAATCCCCCCTTTTTACAGGGCTTACATTCTAGAAGAGAAAGAGAAGACAGTCAATAAATAAATAAAGATATGTCAGAGGAACGATAAATGCCAAGAAAAAAATAAAGTAGGGTAAATGGACAGAGTGACAAGGAAGGAGGATGCTATTTTAAGTTTGGTAGTCAAGGATAGACATTCTCTCTGATGACATTTGAGCGTGACCCTGAATAGAGTGAGAGAGTGAGTTATACAGACATCTGGGGGAGGACTCTTCCAGGCAGAAGGAACAGCCAGTGCAAAAGGCTAAGGGGACATGTGCTAGGGTGTTCGAGGAGGAAGAAATAGGCTGTGATGGCTGGAGCAGGAGGAGTGATGGGGGAAGTCGCAGGATATGAGATCCAAGAGATATTGAGCGTAATGCGGGGAATGACATAATCTGACACACCTTTTAAAAGCATCACTCTGCCTGTTGCGCGGGAAATCGATGGAGGGGGAGGGAGGGAAGAGAAAGGGAGGATGCAGAGAAATGAATTAGAAGAGTAAGAGGTTTATAATAGTTCTGATTTGGAATGCAGAGCCTTCTATTCATGACAATAGGTAAGGGTGTGAGTATAGGGTGTGAGGGGGGAAAACAAGAGTCAAAATATCAAGGCTTTTGGCCTGAGCACTGGGAGAATAGGATTCCATTTATTGAGAAAAGGAATATGGGGGAAAGAGTGGGTTTGGAGAGAAAAACGAGATTACACTTGGGTCAAATTAGATTTGAGGCAGTGGGATGTGTGAGTTTGCAGTTCAAGAGAGAAATCTAGACCAGAGATATTAATTGGTAATTTGAGTCAGCATATAAATGGCATATGAAGTACATTGGATTGGTTGAGATCCCCTAGAAAGTACACATACTTAGAGCACCGAGGCCCCAGGGAACTCCAAGACTTAGAACGATGAGGAGGATCCATCCAAGTTTATGGAGAAAGAGAACCCAGTGAGATAAAAGAACAGAGGATGGCTTCCTAGAAGCTAAATATCAAGTTTTCCAAAGAGGAGGCAGTGATCACTTCCATCTTAATAGTTCAAGTAAAGTGAGGACTGAGAACAGACCCCTGGAATTAGCAACATGGAGATCACTGATGACCTTGACAAGCACAGCTTTGCTGGAATCGAGGGACAAAATGGCTCAAGCGACAATGGGTGGGATGAAGCGAGGACAGTGTGTAGAGGCTACAGGATAGTGAGATTTTCTTAACAGGGGAAGCATGAGGTCAAGGGAGAGTGTGTTTCTAAATACAAGGGAGAATGGTATATTTATAGGTTAATAGGAAAGATCTAGAATAAAAGGGGGAAGTGGTGGTGGGAGAGAGATTTGGATGACCTTGCGTAGGAGAGAGGGAATAGGATTCTGTGCATAAGTGAAGGGGCTGGCCATAGACAGGAGTACAGATACTTAATGCATTGTAAAAGGAGGGAAGGAAAGGAGTGGGTACAGATTCTGATAGGTTGGTAGATGCAATGTTGGAAGCCTGTGGAAATTTTCTTCTTGTGAAATAAGATATTGAGAGGTAAAAAAAAAAAAAATCACAATCAAAATCGTTAATATTTTCTTCAGTCAACTTAACAAAAGAGCAACACCAAGGAGGCAATGAAGCTGTTTTTTTTTTTTTTTAACCTGCTCGTAACACATGTCTTATACTTGACACTTCAACTGTGATCAAACCATAATGGTCTGGCTTCTTGTAAAGTGTTTGGCTATAGTGGTTCATTAACCCAAGGAGAGAAATCCTGAGAGAATATTAATAAGACAGACTGCATGTACCTGTAAAACATGAAAGAAATACTCCTAGTAAGCAGACTACTAAAGAGATTTTAAATTATCAAGTACCTATCAATTTAACAGTTCTGAGTACACTAGAACAGGATCAAAGCCATGAAAATTACCCTAAAGCAAACAGTTTGAAACCAAGTTTTCTCAAAATTGGTTAATCACAAAATTAATAGCAAACAGCAATCACCGTGATGGGCAGCACAGCACAGTGTTTAAAATCATGAACGATGGAGTTAGACCTCCTGGGTTCAAATCCTAATTGCACTGCTTAATGGCTATGTGACTTTGGGGAAATTATATTCCCTCTATGTGTCTCTGTTTCCTCATTTATAAAATGAAGATCATATTAGTACCCACCCCTTAGGGTTATTAAGAAGATTAAATGAACATAGAACTGTGCCTTGCACATAGCAAGCATTGTATAGGTGTCTGTTAATTAAATCATATCACTGTGAATAATCAAGACCTAGCCAGAAAATGCAGCCAAAAATTGACACCTGGAGTTAAGTTTTAAGACTTTTAAAACTGCCTACTGGGAAATCTTTTACAGAAAAACAAATACATCTGTCTCTTGATCATCTAGGGTATTTTTTCCCCTCCATCTGACTTTTTTCTTAAAATTGTGTCCTGACAAAGAGTAGGAAGATTCCATAATTTCCACTTTTAAAAAAGAAGTTCTAATGGAAATCTTCACTTTTAAAAGACATGGAAACCAGAAAAGTGAGCCTCTTGGATTACCATCCTACTTTTCTGTCACCTATTGACTCATATACTGAGAGCTGACCCTACATTTAGACTCATATTAGAAGGTCATAATCAGTTAACAAGCTATGTTAATGTTCATTTCTAAATTTTAATGACAAAATAAGGAACATTATGAATATTTTTAAATTATATGATCCTTGATTTATTTTCTTTTCTCCCATACCGCATTCATTTCTTTACTCATACAATATCATTCAGAGGACTGGTTAAATATTCAGAAGATAAAGTCTGAACCCCCAGTTTATTTTGGAGTCATTTCTACATAAAATACACCTTAACTATCTTTTCTTTTTGACCATTGTAATATCCTGATAGTTAATTTACCTACTAGGTTTTATGGCGCCAATATTTTGGGTATTTCATCAGATTTTCAAATAAAAGTACCAAAAATTAAAAGAAAAACACCCGCTCAAACTTTGACTGCAAGATCACATTTCTAGGAGTTAGTAACTGAGAGCACCACAAAACCGAAGGTGGGAAGTAGGTTCAACAGATTGGTCTTCAGCCAGATGGGGCTACTTCAGCTCTAGCTGCAGGTGGTCCCTACGCAGAGATGCTTGCAGTGAGAGATCTGGGTGGGCGGATTTTAGAGCAGAGGTCAAACTGGCGTTCAGAGAGGTTCAAAGACATGTTTTTAAGGTCGAAAGAGTCTATGAGAGTTTTTATATTCCATATTCTCCATTTTATAAAAATGTAAAAAAGTGTTGTATACCAATTTGAGATCATCTGAATGTCACTGCATGACTGAGTGCTGCCACAGTGTTTTTTGTTTGTGTTCACAATTCAGTTGGTCCCCAGTGGTACATTACATAAACTGACAGTATATCTTAAGTCATTTTAGTCTAAGTGGGATCCAGTTAGACCAATCAGTCTTTCTCCCTCCCTCTGCTCCCCAGAGCATTTCGTTCCCCAAGAACCAAATGGGCTTTTGTGGATTTTATGGGATTCACCTTGTTAGAAAAAAGCCAATAAACACAGGTCTTTTTGAGATGAACCCTTCTCTCTCTTGGCCTCCTGCTGATGTGGCTGTGAGAAACTGCCCTTAAAACTTCTCTGAGGCTCTCTAGTTTGAGAGTATCTATGAGAAACACCCCTTATCTCTTGGAAGTGTTGCTTATATGAATGGATACACTGACCCTTTGATCTTTTCGAGGCTATAACAAAGGGTTGTACATTCACACTTTCAGTCTTTTCCCTATGCCATGCTGTTGGAAATAAACTCTTAACTCTAGAGTCTTTTGCCATTAGGATAGATGGAGATAGAACCTTGCCATTAGGATAGATCCTCCTTTCTCCTGTTTCCAATAATATGTTCATTGCTTCCTTCTGAACCCTTATCAGCCACATCTTATCCATATTTCTACTAACGGTATGTTCAAGGCATTCTAGTCTTTTTTCTATCATGCTCCTCAAAATTCTTCCAACTTCTCTCCACTTCCCAACTCCAAAAAAACTTCCACATTTTTATGTATTTGTTATAGTAGCATTTCACGTCCAGATACCAAAATCTGTATTGATTTTTTAAATTGCTGTGTAACAAACTACCACAAATTTAGCAATTTAAAGCAATACTCACTTATTAGCTCAGAATCCTATAAGTCAGAGGTTCAGAAAGGCATGGCTAGGCTCTCTGCTCATGACATCACAAGCCTAAAGTCAAGGTGTTGCCAAAACTGATTTCTCATCTGGAAGCTTCAGAGAAAAATTTGCTTCCAAGCTCATTCCTTTTTTTTTTTTTTTTTTTTTTTTTGTCAAAATTCAGTTTGTTACAATTATAGGACTATAGGTTACTGGGTCCTATTTCCTTTCTGGCTGTCAGCTAGGGCCACTCTTATCTCCTATGGGGCCACCCACATTTCTTGCCATGTGATCTCCTCCATCTCCAAGCCAACAATGGTGGGTCAAGTCCCTTTTATACTTTAAATCTCTGGCTACCCATCCTGTGACCAGCCAGAGACACCTCTCTGCTTTTAAAGGGTTCATGTGACTAGGTCACGTCCACCCAAATAATCTCCCTTTCTCAACGTTGTCTGTGCCATATAATATAACCTAATTAGGTATTTACAGTCCTGGCAATTATACAGGTATGTATCCCGGGATGGCAGAAAGTCTCGGGGCCCATCTTAGAAGGCTGTCTGTCACGGGGCTATCCATTGGCCCCTTTAAGTCCCAACAATCTTGAAGAAGCAGAGTTTAAAACCTGGGAATTTTTTTTTTCTCATTCTCTGTGTCCACCTTTTTTTCTACTCTTGGCTCTTTAGATCAGTATATTATTAGATTGATAAACGCTGGAGAAGAGATTTCATAATATCATGATGAATTACTCTCATAAGAACCCATAAATCCCCACATAGAGAGAATGGCTTTGATCTGAATGTACTCTGGATTCCCTCCTAAGCACAGAGTTTCTTGAACCTTCTGAGAAGTAGTACTGTTCCACCCCTTTCGCCTGCATTCTGATTAAGATAGCCTCCCCTCTTCTGTTTTAGATTCTTTCCTCTCTTCCCTGGTTATCTGTCAGATGAATATAATTCTGAGTGTTTGCCAGGTCACCTGAGGACAAAGGGAAGCACCCAATTGCCAAGGTTCTACTGAAGACTGGGTCTATTGGTATTTACTGGTGCAATGTCACTTGAGGCTCCCCAGAAACATCTCTGAGATAAGGCTGAAGGTCACACGGCTGGTGGAGTTATTCTGACTTTTCTGACTATGTTCCCCACCCCTCAGTTGTGCAATATGAGTGGTTTCAATGCTGGATTCAGAGTTGGTGAAAATTGGGAGGGAACTGTGACACGATAAATCAAGGAAGGGATATATCTCCTTTTTCTGTGAGCCTTGCTTAAAGTCTCCATTTTGGGAGCAAGGCTGAAAATATCCTCGCCTTGGATCCCATAGAATGCCAAGCATCATGCAGCAACAAAACCTCCTAAAATGCTGTGATGCAGAGCAATTTCTTTGTTATTCAAGCCATCCAAAGAGCCACACCTAGTAAAAGGGTGGTTCTGGGACCAATATTACATATCAGGCATTTTGAGGTTCATCTAGCATGGCAGTCTTGTTTCTTACAATAGCTCCTAGGGATAGTTTATGGAAAGGCATCATCTCTTGATTTTACCATGACAATTGTGAAAGTGGAGAGATGCTTCTGAAATATTACCATTGTCACCTAACAGCTTATGAATCAAAACTTTCCTTGAGTCTTGAGATAAAACTATGAAAACTGAATATTATGTTCAACTAGAGTTTTAAAGCACAAAAGAAAAAAGTGATCTAATAAATGTACATTTGCAAGGAGCTGGGCACCTACTAGGATAAACTTTGCCACTGGATACAAATTATGTTATTCCCACAAAAAGAAAATATTATTTCCTAAAAGACAAATTACTGGGAAGAAGAATTAGGATAAAGCTGATCTCTTGTTCAGAAATCCTAATGTGGGGTTCTACACATGGCATAGTTTCTCTACCTCTATTGCTGCTCTCTTACGAGAAGAGACAGGCAAGTGAAACAGTAGATGGCGAGAGACAGAACACCAGGTAATAAAGCAACCAGTCTCAAGTCAGGGGGAGGCTGTCTGTAGGGGGTTTTCTGCCAAGCTTCTATTAAGCACTGAAGAACTAAAATTTGTCTCCAACATGTAAAATAGTTAAAACAAAGGGAATCTAGATTTGCGTTTAGTATATATAAAGGTAGTCAGAACTTTGGTCAGTATGTCTGAGTTGACATAGAAATCTTTTTTCCCACTTTAAACACAGAAATTTTGGACAAACTATACCACAACTATACACCCACACCCAGTGTCCCAGTGCTGAAAATAAAGATGGAACTCAAAGTCAAAGCAGTGAGAAGGAGCCAAAGCCAAGTGACTCCTGGGGAGAACTGGACCTGAGATACGTCTGAGGAGCTGGTGGCCAGGCCTTCAGTGTTAGTTGTGGGACCTGTGCACATGGGTGCAGGAACCAAGCTACCTACGAAGAGAAAGAAATCATATAGGATTTGTCCATACACACAAGGGAAACTAGCTACACCGTGACCACTCCCCAGGAGAGTGACAAAGGAGCCAACTTTCTGCTTGGGACCAGAGGAAGAAAAGGGCCAAGTGCAGAACCCCAGTGCTGTGCATGAGTGCTAAGTCAGCACCCACTCCCAGCTCACAGCATGGGTCCCAAGTCTCAAAGTTAATATACAAACTGGTCCTGGGCCAGTAAAATGCATAGGGCCCTTAGCAGAGGCAAACATAAAAGCTCTCTGTAGAGATGTTCTCACTACCAGGTCATAGTTCATAAAGGAAAGCACAATTCACAAAGAAAAAGTTTAAGAACTTCGATTATTTGATCATTTGAAATTTCCGTGGAACTACAGACACTGAGGCAAATTTAAAGGCAAATGACCAATGAAGGAAAATATTTGCAACTCATGTAACTGATAAAAAGAAATAATATTCAGAATTTATAAAGAACATCTATAGATTAAATAAAAAAAAAATAGACAATGGACAAGAAGCATGAATAAGCAATTCAGAGAGGAAGAAAACTGCCCAATAAACATGAGATTTCCAATCTCACAAGTGACCAGGAGAATCCAATTTAAAACATTGAGATACTGTTCCCATTTAGCATACTGGCAAAAGTCAAAAAGAATAGTTTTAATGTCTTATAAAGTAAAAAAAAAAAAAGTCTTATATAAAGTTGAAAACATACACATCCTGCAACATAGTGATTCCCACCCCAGGTACACCCTAGAGAAAGCTGTGCATACATGCCCTGGTCAATATGTACGAAGTGGCTGCTGCAGCACACTTTCAAGAACAGAACTTAAGAAACTTAAATGTTATCCACTAAAAGAAGGGATAAATGGTATCCTAGTTCTACAGTGGAACACTATATAGCCATTAAAAGAATAAACTAGCTCTCTGTGTATTAACATGGCTATATTTCAAAATGTAAGGGTAAATGGAGAAGTACATGCTGCAGAATAATAGTGTGGTAATATTCATGAGAGAAGTAAGAGAAATGAAATACATATTAAAATATGTTAAAAGCAATAGATAGCCTGAAAGATAGCAATAAAATTCATGATGGAGATTGCCTTTGGTGTGGTAAGAAGGCAAATGGTACTGAGTTAAGTCCTCAAAAGAAGACTTCAACTTTATCTATAAAATAAAATAAACCTGAAACAGAATGAAAATGTCAACAGTTTCAATGCTAGGTGATGAGTACTAATGTATTTATTACATCAATCTCTGTATTTTAAACTTTTTTTCTAAATGTAAGAAATAATTTTTAAAAGAAAATAAATAAAATAAAATATATGCCTCGGGCCCATACACTTTCAAGAGGTTGACCATGAATTTGGCTTAGAGCTTAATTATTCCTTCCATCACTGTTTGTTTTGTTGTTGTTGTTTTGGTGTCAGGCCAAATTTCAAGCCAAATGTCAATAGCTTATCTGCAAGCTAATAAAGGTCTCTCTCTCATCTTTCAAAACACCTTTCTCTCATTTCCAGAAATCTAAGAGACTGAGGAGAAAACAGCAAGCAGTCTGTCTATCCATTCCTGTATAACCATGCCAATTCCCCAACTCAAATTTAATTTAACAATGAAATGCACTTACTTCAATTCTCAATATTTGAGTTACTAATTTGTGTATTCTTTCACTGTCTTTGTAAGTTCCCAGAAAGCGGAACTGTATCTAAATCTCTTTATATGGCACTTAAAATGACACTACATGCAAACAAATGCTTAAAAATACGGTACTTTTCATGATCATACTAATTCATAGAGGAAGGGCTATGAAAGGTGCCCAGGTAGATGACAAATCTCTAAGGATATGTAGTTTCATAATAGTTAATAATTGTTAAGTTTTCCCACAGAGATGTGTATAGTTCACCTATGTTATTTGAAACATGATTGATATTTATGAGTTTCTCTCTTGATGGGGACTTGATGAAACCACCCAACTTCCTTAGAAGTTAGACTGTTAATTATGTCTTCTTTGCAGCTTACTTTGTCAAAAATCATATAACTTCTCTACGTGTTGTTTTTTACACATGCTGACTCTACACCAATTTGCTGATATAAGAGCACAAAACAAGCAAGAATAATGGCAACTGAAGTATAAAGTGCAGAAATCTGACTTCTAGCTAAAAAACCATAGTGCCTTTTTTTTCCCCTCATGTTTAATTTTAAAGGAAAAACTTCTAGACAAGAGTTTCATAAACCTGGTTGACCATATAAAGTATCAATTGTGTTCACAAAAGCAAAAATTTACTCATCAAGGACTGTGAATTAGTCATTCTTAGCACTTTAAGCAACTCCAAAAGAAAACATTTTACATATCATGCAGATCAAGCCAATACAGGTGTACAGGTTAATGGAAGTTCCTTTCATTATGTTATAGAGTTGATCATAAATTGCCTTTTGTGAATCATTTCCACAGAAGTCATAAAATCTTAAAGAAAAATATTTTTTACTGTAAATTCTATCACTTTTGTGGTGTGGAAAAACAAAATATCTAAACAAATATCCCATATATTTTTTAAAAATCTCCTCTGAATATGTTTTACTTTCCACAGGTTGTCAGAAATCATTTTAAAGCTGTTAATAAGTGTTTTGGGGAATTCCCAGGTGGTCCAGTGGTTAGGACTCCACGCTTCCACTGCAGAGGGCATGGGTTCAACCCCTGGTTGGGGAACTAAGATTCCGCAAGCTGCATGGCACAGCCAAAAAAAAAAAATTAAAAAAAATAAGTGTTTTGATTAATATTTTGAAGGTTGGGAAACAAATGTTCGTTCAAAAGTAGATGATGAATTTGTATCAATATGAAAAACCAAACAATCTAACACATAATAAATCAAGAAGTAAATTCTTTAAAGGGCCTTTTGGTATTCTATGAATTGTACTGACCCCAGTATAATGTATTTTCCCAATAAGGACATCTTTTGATAGTCATTTGCTGTACTGCAGTCAACCAAAATGGTACCCCAGTACCTCTGGTTTTGCCACGTCCCTATTTAGTACACGATTTAACAACAATCACAAACCCTATCTTTTCTTTATCTACAGCATCTCTTCTAATCACATGTACTTGTGCTTGTGAAGGTCAATAAAGTGGGTTCTCCTCCATGTCTTTGAAGCTCAAATATATTTAAGCAAGACTCCACTAGAACCTTATGAATCTTTCTAAGAACTGCTTATGAGGATTCCATGCCAAACACCAAGGTCAATCAAATCTCAATCAGGCAATTAAACATTCATTCACACATTCACAGCAACAGTATAAATACTTTTTTTTTCTTCTCTTCTCTTTGTAACAATTCCTTCTTCTTCCACTGTTTCTCTTTCTCCTCTTCCTTTTCTCTCCTTCTGGCAGAAATTTCCATTTCCAGTCTTGCTACCTCTTCCTGGTGGGCTCGCCACTGAAGAACCTGAAATAGAAATTCATTCCAATAACTATACACACTCAAGTGATTTCACAGATCACAAGGAGACTAGGTTCTGAATCAAGCAGATGTCAAAGATTTTCCAAGTACACATTAAAATTCTGTGTGCACATGAGCGTGTGATGTATGTGCAAGATGTGTGTGTGTTAGTATTAAAAGGAGAAAGCAACTTTAAAATCACCTCATTCAGAGATTCTTCACTTGGATTCATGGAATGAAATCCTAAAGAGTCCGTGAACTGACTTCAAAGGATCTGTGAATTCTCATAAGTATTATGGGAAAGTTTTGTGTTTTTGCACAGCTGTGATTTTCTGGAACAATAGTTCCAGTTTCTGGTCAACAGTTTTCAAATGGTCCTAATATCCTAAAATTTTTAAGAACTACTGATATATTTCATCCTGATTTTTGTAAGTGAATAAAATGAGCCTGAATGAAGATGAAAAAACTGTTAAGACATTTAAAAGAAATTTCTGGGTACTGACAGGTGTTACTGGTAGAAGTATAATTGGCACAGCACTTCTAGAGGACACTGGGCAATATGTAAATACGTATCACAAGAGAAAACATGCATAGTCTTTGACCCACAACCCCACTTTGGGGAAGTTATTCAAAGAAGACAATCAACTGGACAAGTGCACAAAAATGTACCCATGAGGAATATTCACTGCAGTTCTGCTTAAACAGAAAAACTGGAAAGCGTCTAAGTGTCTGGCAACAAGAGATAGCTTAAATTAATTATGGTATCGTCATACAATGACTGCCATTGAAAAAGGATCTATATTTCCATATTCATCAACATAGAAAATATCCACAACATATTATTAGATGCAAAAAAGCAGGTGCAAAACCACATTTATAGTATGATCTCATTAATATAAATTATCATCTATGTATCTACACATAGAAAGAGATTTGGAAGGAGGTTTACCAAAACAATAATAATTGTTATCTCTGAATAGTAGCATTTCATGGAATTTTAAAAATTTATCCTTAAGCCTTTCTATGCCAAGTGACATTTTTACAATAAACATGTATTATCTTTGTAAGCAGTAAACCAATGAAACTAACAAAATAAAAACAAACACATGTTCCATGTACACACGTAGCTAACGAAGCAGAGAGGAGGGAGATGGAGAGGTATGCAGAAATTTTTTTTGGAAAAGGAAGAAACTAGCATTCTCAGTTTAATACCTCTTTGCCTTACATATTTGATATAAGCATGACTCATTATGGTAATATATAAAGTGAAAATTGAATAAATAAAATATCATAGAAATATGATGAGCTAAAATGACTAAATAGTTAAGCTCTTTTTGCACTTTCATTATTCAAAGTTTATTTTCTAAAAATATATTTTGCTCTATTTATCAAAATAACCAAGGAAATTCAGACCCCTGATTTTCAAGCACACTTAGGTTTCCCCATCTACTGCTTATCTTGGCCGTATTTATCTTCTTGTTTTGAACCCTGTTCCTAGAATAAGATCATCCATGCCTTCTGTCCTGACCTCTTACTTCCCAACTATTCCTTTCTGTACCCACCTTCCATCTGCAACATGCTATATCAAAATCAAGTGTCCTATCAAGTGCTACCAGGGATCACTCTCCTGAATACCTAAAGGATAGTTTTCGGTCCCTCTTTCCTTAACCTCATGGTTGGTACTTAACCCTGTCAACCATCTCTTCATGTTTAAAACTCTTTCCTTCCTTGGCTATAACACTGTTCTCCCCTGCTTCTCCACCAATGAATACTACCTCTTCTCTTCTTCCTGCTTCTTGTGTCTACCCTATACGCAACTCTATTGCTATCCTTTCTCAACCTCAGCCTCTCTCTGTTCGTTATCTGATGTGCTCATCCTCTCCTATGAGTTAACCTATCACTTCTGTTGGTCTGACTCTAAAATGTACAATAGCAACTCTGCATTTTTGTCTGCAATCCCATCCTAACAAATGCTTAAAGACTTTGCTGTATGTATGTGCACCCAAAACACAACATTTCCAAAATTAAACTTGACTTCTTTAACTTTGCCATAGCTTCACACCAAGTCCTGTGCATCTGCCTCTTCTTTCAAACAATCTTGTTTGTTCTGTGAAACCACAAGTATCTCTGTAGTTTCCATTTTTATTACTATGTACATCTATCAACATGACTAATTCTTTACATTTTACCTATTACTTGAACAATCTTATATTTCTTAAGCTCAGATGGGCTTTTATTTATAACAAATCAGCTTCTAGACTACTGAATTTCCCTAAGCCACTTTGCTGTAATTTCCTAGTCCATCCAAAGTCTATGTGCCAAATGTATTTAGAACAATACCAGAAAGCTCATGGGGTGATGTCAATTTCTCCAAATATGACCTAAATAATTTAGCTTTCTCACTTCCAACCAATGCCCTACTTTAACCTAGCTAATGTATAATCTCTAGGTAGGTTTTTTCCTGTGCCTTTCCTTATACCACCATTCTTGTCCTTAGCCTCATGGCGTGACCGAAACTATTCCCCCACCTGAAATGCCCTCTGTTCCCCCCTATTTCATAAAGTGCTTCTTGGTCCACCATGTGTCTCACATTTTCGATGAAACATTCTCCAACCCACACTCATCTCTCTTTTATTTCACTTACCATATGATAACTGTTCTCTAATCATTTTGAGCATAATGTTTCTATTTTCATTTAGAGCAGAGTCCATGATATATACATATTTTGTTTTCCCCTTATACTGTCTAGCAGAGTGCTAGCACATCATAGGTGCTCAATTAGTACCTATTTAATTTACCAAAATAACATTTTAAAGTGGAACCAAATAAATAAAAATAAATGATAGCATGAGAATATACCATATTGTAACACATAATGAAATAATGGATCCTCGTTCATGATCATCAATTGCTACTAAAAACTTCATTTTGACAGCTGATAGGAAACGTTATAATGGATGGATCAGGCTGACAACTGTTGAAAACGCTGAATAATCTTAACATCACAGAGAAACAAGCAGCCATTTTGGCATCCTGGTATAAGTATACAACATTCTCCTGAATCATTCTTGCCAAAATATGAAAATGAATATGATCAAATCTCTAGACCTATCTATCAGTTTACAGAAAATTCAGTCAATGGAAAAACACATTAAAGAACACTATGGGAATACAATCAGCAAAATTGAAATTTGAAAAACTTTCAAGGATTTAACAAATTACAAGGAAAAAAGAAGGAAGGGAAAATATGAGTTAAAAGAGATTTAAGAAACATTATCAGCCAAATGCAATATGTGGATAATATTTGGTTTCCGATTTGAATAAACCAAATGTAAAAAAATTTTGAAACAATTAGAGATATTTCAATATTGACTAATTAGTTGATACTATTATGGAAACTGTTAAAGCTTTTAGGTACGATCATAGTATGGTTATTTTTTTTAAAGAGTCTTTAATTTTAGAGATATATACTGAAATACATATGAAATGATATGATATTTGGGGATTTGCTAACTATTATCCAGTGGGCATGGGAGAGTACGTAAGGGTATTTGACTGATAAGCTGATAATTGTTGAAGTTGAGTAATGATAGATTTTGTATGTTTTTACATTTTTCCATACTAAAATTTTTGTAAAAAAACAAAATAAACCATAAAATATATGTCCAAAGAGATTTGTATAATAAAAGACTGTAGTCTCAAGGTTCTCAGACAATGAGACCAGAGATGCAGTGAACTAATGTAAAGAAAAATAGCATACATTCATCCTTTCCAAGTACTGAGACTATTTCTATAAATTTCAGTTGAAAGAAGTTTGTGTTTTGAAACTAGTCTTATCACCTTTTGATTTAAGACTAATTTATGGGAATTATCATTGAATGACCTCTGCACATGTGATGTCATATGATTTATGAAGCCAAATATAAGCAAACACTTATAACTGGTCAAGATTTCTGTTTAAAAAGGTAAGTATAGCAAGAAAATAACCAGATCAATAAAACTCAGGTAACCCAGTTTATCCAATTTACCCAATTGCCCTCCTTGTCATTTGCAAGTCTAAATGATGTTTCTCCTATTCTCCAGAAAAGATAAGATTATGGTAGTTTTTAAAATGGGGCACACACCATAAATCATGAAACAAATGCAAGTTTAGCAATCACAAAAGAACACTACCACAGTGGCAGTCAGGAGCGCATTATAAGGAAAGCATTATTTAGATTATTAACTACAGGACATTTTCCCAGTTCTTTAGTTAATACAGTCTTTGAATGAAACCTTAACCTAACAGAGAACAAATGAAGTTTAAAATATGTTCATCTGTTGCAAATAATAAATTAAGGATTTAAAATGAAAATGGTTAGTACTATTACATGTATCCCTTGCTCTTAATGTAAAAGTTAAATGGTTCAAGGGAAATTAATTAACATACATATTTTCAGGGTGAATAAAGTACTAGAAAAACACAAAATGAAACCCATGAAAACTTCAAAGGCAATAGTGGAAATTAACATCAAGGCAACAATATTAACACAATTTTACATCAAAATTGAAAGCTTTGAAAATAACTCTAAGTCGCGATGCAGTATAAAGGAAATGAGTATTGAACTGCTGGTCAGAATACCAGCTTTTTTGTATTCTCTCTGCCACTAACGGACAACAATGTTACTTTGAGCAAATGGCTAACCTAGTTTTCTTGCATGTTAAAGGAGAGGACTGGATCAGGTGAGTTCTATACTTTCTTTAAGTCCTAATATTCTGATTCTATTTTATATTTTCCTTACATAGAGAGACCACAATATGGCATGCTCTGCAATTGTCTTCTTCAAGCAAAATGAATTGCAATGAGGAACGTTAGTGTTTTATAAGCCTGTTAAATAATAACAGACAATTAAACATTAATTGTGAATTCTATCTGCCATTATTTATGGACCATTGTATCATGTGTGTTGTTTTATATGGGAAAAGTACCATTGACCAGTGCCTGTAACTGATGATTATAAAATATTAAAAACTGCCATATATGAGGCTTATTGTGTGCCAGGCCTATGCTTTATAAAGGCATTAAGCACATGGTGTGAAGTAATCCTTGAAACAAGCAAGCTATCTTCTTCACGCTTCATCTGGCTAACTTCTCCCTATCCTACTCAGCCCTAGGCTTAGTCATCATTTGCTCCAGGAAGCCTTCCCTAAGTTACCATGTTCAGGTCAGCTGCCTCTTCCCTTCTTCCCTACTTCCCTACTTCCCTACTTCCCTAGCACCTTGTCCCTCTCCTGTATTACAGCACACATCAGCATGGAACCATGTGGATTTGCCTATATCTCACACTTGGCTACAAACTTCTTAAGGGCAGGGACCAGATTTGTTTTATTCATGGGCTCTCTCCAGAGCCTTGCATGGCATCTGGCACACAGTAAGGGTTCAAGAAATACTTGTTGGTAAATGCATGGAAAAGTCTCTGAGACTATGCCTGTCAGTTAGATTGACAGTATTTCCCTTTCTCCCCACTGGATTGGTCTTTGGAAAGAAAGGTACCCTCTTCAGACATGCTACCATTTTCTGATTCTTCCACCCTGTGATGACGGATCCTTGCTTTCCTGGTTATAGCTGTTTCCAGGATTCCCAAGCTCCACCTCTGATTGCCTCAGGGAAAATATCCAGAAAACCTTGTCAGGATTTTCAACAATGAATTCCTATTTCTAGCAATGTTAGAGGACGTGTCCAAAAAAGTGTCAAGCAAATCCTTTTCTGTCTTCTCCTTAAATGTTTCTATAAGCTTCTAAATTCAGTTCAGCTGAGTAAACTTCAAATTTTCATTTTATTAAATCTTCAACAGTGTGATAGTTCCATTAAATTTTGCACATGTCCCACCATTTTTCAATATTACTTAACTAAGCATTTTTATCTAATGTGTTCCATTTATGTTTAAACTCCACTCATGAAATACAGTACCTGTGATTTCACATACATTATTAAAGCTTTCTATACTCTTCTTAGCATTTTTGCTTAGCAGAAAGATTTGGCTTTTCCTCTTGGTTTCACAATTGTCCCTTGGTTTCTTGGGTGACTTCATAAGTGCATTATTTATTTTGCAGTACGCGGGCCTCTCACTGCTGCGGCCTCTCCCGTCGCGGAGCACAGGCTCTGGACGCGCAGGCTCAGCGGCCATGGCCCACGGGCCCAGCCGCTCTGCGGCACGTGGGATCCTCCCGGACCGGGGCACGAACCCGCGTCTCCCGCATCGGCAGGCGGGCTCCCAACCACTGCGCCACCAGGGAAGCCCCATAAGTGCATTTTTTATCACCTCTCTTTGATAACTACTTTCCATTTTCTGTGACTTTTTATCAGTTGTTTACAGAATCTCAATGATTATGCACTATTATCTTGACTGTTTCATGTCCTTTTCTTTTCAAATAAAATCTTGCAAAGTTTCATTTCATTGGGTCCCAGAGGGTCTTAACCTTAGTGTAAAACAAGACTTGCAGAGGAAGAAACAAACTAAATGTTAATAAGTAGAAAACTATCAACATATATTTTTTCCTAAGGGACAAAAGTTACAAACCTATCAGTCTCTTTTATTTACGAAGCTGACAAAGCCAGATTGTATAATGGAGACAGAAAATGGGGTTAACAGTCAGGAAATCACTTGCCTGCTGGCTATGAGATCTAGGGAAATCATTTCCCATTTCTGGGCCTCAAATCCTCTTTGAAAAATGAAAACTAAATCGGTTTTTCAAACAAAGGGTTACAATACATTAGTGGATAATGAAATAAATTTCATGGATGGGAACTAGCATTTCTTTATGGAAGAAAATATCACAGAGCATCTCATGTCATTACAGTAATGCTGTTTCAAGAAATTTTAATTTCCATTGTGTGTATGCATCTGTGTGTGTGTGTGTGTTGTGTGTGTATTCATTTGTGATGTAAAATACATTTCTCACTGTAGGTCACAGTGAAAGAAGCTTGAAAAACACAGCAGGATGTTCTCTATAATCGCTTCCAATGCTGAGAGTCTATGGCTCTCTGATATAAAGACCAAAGCTACTGTGTTGCCATCATTAAGCCACAGGCCTTATTCCTTCTATAATACAATCAACCCAGAAGCATGATGAGAGAACCCAGATTTTGAAGTCAGAAACCTTGAGTCCTACCCCTGTGACTTATTAATAGTATTCCCTGGGGTACATTGTTCAACCACCTGTAACTCCGGAATAATGTAAAATGGGATAACAATGACACACACCTTACAGGACTGCTGTGCAAATACCATCAATGTGCACAAGCCAGAAACTCAGGAATCATCCTGACACTGTCTGTCCCTGACGCTCCACATCTAATCCATTACCAAGTCCTGCAGACTGTGCATCCAACTATCACTTGCACCCACATTCGATTCTATCTTCAGGGCTCCCATCCTAGAGCTACCCAGATATATCCTGCATCCACTCTGGTTTCATTCCCTGCCCACCCCCCATCTCACTTCCTACACTTTCAATGGTTTCCAGCACTCTTGGGATGAAGTCTGAACTCCGAACTATGGACTACAAGACCTCTAGGGTTTGGCCCTGCCTATGTCTGCAGCCCCAACTCCTAACCTCATACCAATCACAGACTCACCCTCTTGCTCCAGGAGTCCTGGCCATCATCCAGCCCCTAAACAAGCCACATTTCCTCCAGCTACATGGATGTTGAACATGCCATTTCCTTTGCTTGGAATGCTCCTCCCCTCCTCTTTGCCTCATCTACACATTTTCCTAACCAATACTTAGTCCCAGATTTCAGCTCCAGTGTCTGTCAGGGAAGCCTTACCCACCCACCCTATAGGAGATAAAGCCCTCTAGCTCCATGCTCCCATATCATTGTTTACTTTTTCTTCAATGTACTTATCACAGTTTGAAATCAGACATTCAGTCCTGTGATTACATTACCAGTGTCTGTTACCCCACTAGACTGTGATCTCTATGAAGAAGGGACCATATCTGATTGGCTCACCATGGTATCTCCAGTGCCTTACACACCACCTGACACCTAATAGATGCTCAATAAATACATCTGAATGGGTGAATAAATGAGATAAGAAAGCATAAGTGCTACACAAATGTTTACTATATTCCTGGATTGCTGCAATTGCTTTCTAGCTGACTTTCCTGACTTCAGTGTCATTTCGATTCAACCCATTCAGTAGATATTTGTCTATTGGATTTTCACATATTTTTGCTCCCTTACACATGATTCTAATAGCAGTGGCTTTGCATTTGCCACCATTTCAAGTGGCTCCTATGGCCATTTATTTATTTGGACATCACCTTATTCAAAGGAGGACTCAATCTTTTAAGGCATATGTGAACTTGACCTCACGCATATGACTTTATTTCTTATTACTCCCCAGAGCAAATAGGCCAGACCTTCCTCTTCCTCCTGTCTCTTCCTCTCTTCTCTACTGCTACACACCCATGTTTATCTCTGTCACTGGCCTTTGCCCAAGAAGCCCTCACTCCTGCTCATCTGTCCTTCAAGGTCATTCAGGGCCCCTTCCTAATGACTTCTCCACCATTTGTCAATCCAATCTCTGATGTGCATCCTTGATAGTGTCTACAAATAGATGACATCCAAGCACTCTTTAACTACCTTGCTTTATTTTCATTCCACTTATCACTATATAAAATTATATTATTACCCTAAGATTTCTCAACAAAAGGAGAGTTTTTTTCTTTCTCTTATATCTATATGAGATGATGGACAGCTAAACCTATTGTTTAGCTATTGTCATCATTTCCAATAAATGTAAATCAAACCATCGTGCTGTACACCTTAAACTTATACAGTGAGGTATGTCAATTATTTCTCAATAAAACTGGAAAATATTATATTATTGATCAGTTGATTTATTTTCTTATCATTGTTTCTCACTATACTTAAACTCCATGACAGCAGAGACTTGGCCTTCTTTACTTTCTAACCCCACTCCTGGAACAGTGCCTCACCCAAAGTAGGTGCTTAATGAATATTTCTTGGTTGAATGAGTAAGAATGGCTCTCATCAAAAAGATAAGAATTAATGAGTGTTGGAGAGGACGTGGAGAAAAGGGAACCCTTGTACACTGGTGGTGGGAATGTAAATTGGTGCAGCCACTACGGAAAACAGTATGGAGGTTCCCAAAAGATTAAAAATAGAACTTTCATACAATCCAGCAATTCCACTTCTGGGTATTTACCCAAAGGAAATGAAATCACTATCTTGAAAGATATCTATACCCCCAACTTTATTGCAGCTTTATTTAAAATAGCTGAGATGTGGAAACAACCCAAGTGTCCACTGACAGATGAATGGATAAAGAAAATGTGGTACACAAATACAATGGAATATTATTCAGCCATAAAAAAGAAGGAAAACCCTGCCATTTCCAACAACATGGATAGACCTTGAGAGCATTATGATAAGTGAAACAAGTCGACAGAGAAAGACAAATACTGTATGATCTCACTTACATGTGGAATCTAAAACAAAAAACAAACCCAAAAATAAACTTTCAGATACAGAGAACAGATTGGTGGTTGCCAGAGACAGTGGCAGGGGGTGGGGAGTGTCAAAATGGGTGAAGGGGGTCAAAAGGCACAAAATTCCAGTTATAAGATAAGTCCTAGGGATATAATGTACAGCATAGTGACTATAGTTAACAATAATGTATTGTATGTTTGAAAACTGCTGAGAGGGTTAATCTTAAGAGCTCTCATCACAAGAGAAAAAAATAGTAATTACATGGGGTAGTGAATGTTACCTAAACTTATTGTGATAATCATTTCGTGCAATATATACATACTTCAAATCACTATACTGTATGCCTAAAATTAACACAAAATTATGTCAATTATATCTCAGATTTTAAAAAAGACAGAAAAAAGGTTTTGTTAATTAGCCATTTCACGTACATATCCCAGTTCTCAACTAGATTATATGCTTCTTATATTCTGAGGTCAAAGTTTAGACAATTTTTGTAATCTACAAAATCAACTACAATGCTAAATTCATAGAAGGTACTCTGTAAAAGTCATTATTAAAGATATCTGTGATCTAACAAACATCTTGCAAGAAAGCTGAGACAACTTTCTGCTGAGCCCTAAGTTTAATTTCAGTATCAGGGATTTTTCACAAAGCCACCAACCCCAGAAATGACTACACTTTTGATTATGCAATTGGAGCTTTCTTATCTTGAGCTATGGTTAAAAATAAAATACAAATAAAATATTTAGCACATTTGCCTAATTAATGCAAGTGAAATAGATTACAGAAAGGATGACTTATCTAGAATCCTTTCCTATACTTAGGATGGTATGCTGTCTATAGGGAGAAAGAGGGAGATATGTATTATATAATGTAAATAAGTATTAGTAAACTATTTTTAAATTCATAGGTTTATACTAGCATAACCATACACCTCAAATCTCTGATATTTTTCCCTTAGAGTTATTATTTTAATGAATAAAACCTTAAGAGAAATGCTCATAGATCAGTAACCACTGGAATAGACTTTTTTTTTATGAGAATAAGATAATTTTGGAGCTATGAAATGGAGACCACTGCTGAGAACAAAAATTAAGGAAAGTGATTATAGAGTGTGATAAAAAATGATTACAGTTTATGGATTTCCTTAACTCATAGGACCCAAATAGGAAGCCATCAATGAGAATACTTTTCTTACTTATCAACACAGTTCTTTCTAGATATAGCACAGAATCAACAACAGATAATTTAAAGAACTTGGCAATACTTTTAATCTCTTCACACAAACTCATTACATCTTACTTATAAAGGGGGGCCAAGAAGAGAAGTGGAGATCACAAGAAGATTAACTGGGAAAAATCATAAAGTGACTTCCATTATCATCAGCAAAACCCCCCTTCACTTAGTATGTTATTCAGCAATAAATATTTCAAACTAGATATAGTGCATATTGATTTATGCGTATTGCCTGAATGCCTTCCTGCAGAAAGAACAGTCAGAACATATCAGAAAAAATAAGCAATATCTTCCTAGGGGAAAAATAAAAGCAATAGGAAAAAAGGGAGAAAGGGAAGATAAAAGGTAAGATGAAAAATTAAGGAAACATTATATGCATGCAAAGGGGGCTCACTCAGATGATTCCCAAAAATGCTAATGGAAGTTACAGACATCAATTCCCTGAGCATGCACAAGATGATAAATCCTGTCACCTTGAACTTTTTCCAAATAGATACTAAGAAAGAGGCAGGATGCTATACTGATATTACAATATGTTCGTGGAGATGGGAAATCTTATTCTTTTCCATAAAGTCTTGGTAAACCTCTGAAATGAATGTTCTGAGCAGATAAAAAACTAGAACAATCTGCATTATTTTGAATTCATTTGTTTTATGTTCAAGATTGAACCAGTTTTGCTTCTAAATGACAACTCCACTGCAGCTCATTTATAAGTTCTTCCAATTTCCCCAACCTTCTAATTACTTATTCTGTATACATTTCTTGAAGGAATAGCTATGACCCCTTATAAAAAATTATATACTATTCAGCCAAGGAGACAACTCTGTCCTAATCCATAAAAACATATTAAACAGAAGATATAAAGCATGATGGTGTGAATCTAACTGCTACTTATGCCAAGAGATTTAGACATTTGAATTTGGTCTTTTAAGTCTATGTTCTACTGCAAGTTTCCTGCGTATAGATAATTACTCCCAGCTAGAAAAAAGATCCTATCTGTCATTACGGAGCTAATGTAACTGACCAATAATTCTATACATCATTATGTGCAAATGTCTTGGGGATTTTTTACATTTAAAACTGTTTTGCCTCGGTGTTCCCAGGCTTTCTTTTTTGGTTCTTTCCTTTCCACTCAGCCCATTGGGCCTCCAGTACCATGAATGTGGTCACAACGCCCAATTCCATGGCTCTAGATCCATATTTCCAACTGCCAACTGGGTAGTCCACAGCCCTCTAAAAGCAATACATTCAAAGACAGAATCACTATCCTTCCTTCAGAACCTGTATTCCCTATCCAGGTTGATGGCATCATAGATCATCACCCCATTGCCCAAGCCAAGAGCCACTCTAGACTCCTTTCTCTCCAGTACCCTTCCCATTCTGTCACTAAATCCTCCTTAATATGTCTAGACTCCTTTATGACACCTCCAGCCCCAAAGCTACTAAGTTCAGTTAAACTTTCATCATCCTTTCCTAGACTTTGAGAATTAGTCCTAACTGGACTCCCCACTTTCAGATTTATCCCATGTCAATCCATCCTCCACATCATGCCTGAAAAATTCTTTTATAGTGAAAAATCTGATATTACTCCACTGCCTCAAGCCTTTCAATGGCTCCCCATTGTCTCCAGCAGAGGCATAAGTTCAAATATCTGTTGGGGCCAGGCAAATATCAAAAGTAAGGAAAGGGGGCTGGGTGTAAGACACCCAAGTGGTAGTAGGGACTGGACCCAGATGGACAGGCACATGCTCCACCCAAAGGCACCTAAGGAAGGCAGTTGCTTTTGACTCTCACCAGTTGTTGCCACATAGAAATGCAGGGTCCAGATAACCAGATATTCCAATTCTTCAAGAGAATCTGGAAGTCTGGATTTGTATGCACATTTTCCAATATTTTAATGTTGAAAATACCCACATTTTTAAAAACAAATATATGAAGCCCCAATTTCATATTTAGGCTATCAGTTTACAACTTCTCATCTACCAGATAGAATTCAAACTCTTAGCATGACATATCATTTCCCCCATTATCTATCAAAGAATATTCTTTCTTTACCCTCCCTATACCCAAACCATACTACTTGCACCTATAACAAACTACATGCAATTCTTTAAACATGCCATGCTGTTTTAGTTCCCCATGCCTTTGAATAATCTTTCCTACTTCTGAAATACCCTGATCCCCGACCCAACTCTTGTTTTAGTAGGAAATTGTTATTCACTTTTCCAGTCTTAGCTCAAGCATCTCTTTCTCTGGAAAGTCTTCCTGGATCCAGTCACGATAAGACAATTATCTTTGGTGTCACCACCACCTCTAGGACATAACCATATGACTCACCAGTCCTACTGGTATGTATCCAAGTGAATTAATAGAATTACTATAAAATTAATCTCACTAAATTGAAATCATTTATTTTAAAGTTGCCTCCTCTATCAGACAAGGGACCTCTTTTAGAGCAAAGACTTATTTCAGCTTTTTACATCTATTCTCAGCCCACAGCCTATTTAGTAAATACATAATAGTATTAGAACTAAATAGGAGATAAGAGACTTGTGCCATTTTCCCCAGTTGATAACAAAGTATTAATAATAGGAAAACAAGATCTTCACTGACGTCTGAAAGAACTAAATTTTGCTTTCATATAAGTAGAACAGCTTCAGCTTTAACTGAAAAATACTTTAACCTGCCTCTTCTCCTAGGCTGGTCAGTCCTTCACTCGTTATGCAGTGGCTTCAGGCCTATTTACTGTCTCTTGACCCTGTAAGTTTTGCCTTTTCCAGTTTTATATAAAAGGGATTATACAGCAGTAGTCTTTGGGCTTGGCTTCTTTCACTTAGCATAACGCACCTGAGATTCACCCATGTTGTTGCACGTACAGAAGTTGATTCCTTTGTGTTGTTGGGAAACATTCTGTTGCGTGGATGCACCACAGATTGTTTATCCACCCACTAGTTTTAGGACATTTGGGTTGTTTCCAGTTTTTGGCGATTACAATTAAGCTGTTTATAAACATTTGCTGCAGGTTTTTGTATAAACATAAGTTTTCATTTCATTCAGATACATACGCAGTAGGATTGCTGAGTCATATGGTTAAGCGTAAGTTTAACTTTATAATTGTCAAACTATTTTTTCAAAGTGGCTGTACCATCCTGCAGTTCCGTCAGTAACGTATGAGAGTTCCAGTTGCTTCACGTTCTCACTGGAACATGATATTGTCAGATTTCTGGATAGTCAGGTTTTGGGGGGGAGTATGAGTGGTTGAAGCCATTCTAACAGAAGTGTAGCAGTTTATCATTGTGGTTTCAGTTTGCCTGACCTCTTCTAAATCATTTTTTCTTCACTCTTCTTTATTAGTTGCTATTATCAGACATCTCTCTGTCCCACCTCATACCCTCTTGGCCAACCATTTGACTGTAGCTGTTGTGGCAACCAGCTGCTCACAGGTAGGACCTGAAAGTAGCTCAACCTCACCTCACTTCTACCATGTATCTCACACTTTCTGCCCCATGGCTTCTCTGTCCCCACCCCACATGTGAAATATGTGTAAAAACCTTCTCGTTCTGATGCATGTGTAAACCTAGAAAGGCAAGAAAGTTTACACTCTAATGGACAACTCTTGACCAATGGTGAATTGAAGCTGTTGAATACATACTCCTCCCCTTGGAAGGATAGTTCCATTCCTTGGAAGAATAGTTCTAAGACATTTTCTCTATGGTGCCTCACAAGATTCCTCAGTAGAAATGAACACAGACTAACATTATGTTGCCCACAGTGGTGATCAGCAAAATAATAATATATCCTAGGCATGGCTTTCCCTCCTTTCTTGTTTGACTCCTTCAAAGCCCCTACTTTTCTTCCTTGAGGTCACTTTCCAAAATAAATTACCTGCACACAAGCCCTTATCTTGGTTCCTGCCTTAGGTGGTATACAGGCTAAGTCACCTTTGGAAAGTATCTCAGCTCAAAGGGGAAGTAAATAACAGAACAGAGCAGAACCTATGCTGCTACTCTCCATAAAGGACACATTTTTTTTCCTCTTTGGTGAGTACTATATTTAGGCATGTCTTCTAGCATGAGATATAAGACTGCAAAGTTATATGACTAAACTGTTGGATTTTTAATACTTAAATGTCTCTTTAATTAGAACCTTCAGGAGATATATGAAGATAGTATTTTAAATTTATTGAAAACAATAAAATATTAATGTCAACTTGTTAAACATTAATACTTATTTTCAGTTTTTAAAATATTTTTTCTATTTTTTAAAATTAATCAATTAATTTATTTTTGGCTGCGTTGGGTCTTCGTTGCTGCGCGCAGACTTCCTCTAGCTGCGGTGAGAGGAGTCTGCTCTTCGTTGCGGTGCACGGGCTTCTCATTGCAGTGGCTTCTCTTGTTGCGTAGCACGGGCTCTAGGTGCACGGACTTGAGTAGTTGTGGCACGTGGGCTTCAGTAGTTGTGGCACATGGGCTCAGTAGTTATGGCTCCGAGCTCTAGAGCGCAGGCTCAGTAGTTGTGGCACATGGGCTTAGTTGCTCTGCGGCATGTGGGATCTTCCCATGCCAGGGCTCGAACCCGTGTCCCCTACAATGGCAGGTGGATTCTTAACCACTGCGCCACCAGGGAAGTCCCAAAACATTAATACTTAACTTTTATTCTTCACTAAAGTAATTTTTAAATTTGCATTTTACTTGCACATTTTGTGACAGAGCCTCATTGGAGTGACATGGAAAACTACTGAGGTGGCTTGCCTAGGTGTAGTCTCTTACTCGAGGGAGCTTTACTCTGTACAAGGGTTCACACCAGGTCTGGAGAGAGGACATGAGTGACAGTGACTCTTGTGTCATTTAGAACAGAAGCAAATAACAAAGGAATGGATTACACTATTTTATACGAGGAACAGTGTCCTTGATCCTGATAACTCTAGGTTACTAAAGCTATACTCAAGTGTCTCCAATAAAGCTTACCTCTAAGAAATGTCCATAGAGGGAACTATTAATAGGTAAACTTGGGATCTTGTAAAGGTTTGTATTATTATTTTCGTGTTTGACAACAGATATCACTTTTCTGGTTGTGCATACAAAAGTTTTGTTAGCAAGCAGAAAAAATCTAGTCTATTCAGAAGGATAGATTTCTCAATTTTCTTGATGACAATACAGGTATAACTCAACTCTCTGGCACGTATACATTACATATATGTGCTGATTACATCTATGGGCACTCTTTGTGTGGTGTTCTTTTTCCTATTGTGGAAGCACCCTTAGTATTTTCATAAAAGGTAAAAGGTGACATGTTGGTAGACAGAAGCCACATGTGTGTACTCTTAGAGGATAATCCTGGATTTCATTCACATAGATGAACGGTAGAGAAAAAGTTCCTGGGATAAATGAGCAATTCAGGTTGGATGTGATTTCAGATTAAAATGTTTAGGAGAAAATTATACAAATAACTGCTTAGTGTTTACAATAATCAAGCATTGTAAACATTTACAACATCCTGCCTTTGTGAAACAGATCTATCCTGTTTCAGCATAATCATCATCACCTTCACTTTCACCAACATTAATGATGCAGATTTTTAAAGTTAATAAGCTATTCTGAGGGTTTTATGTGTACTCCTCTAAATCTTTTAGATAATAATTCACCAGTATATGAGTAGCTTGCAATACATCTATTTCCTTATACTGAAATCAGATAAAATGTTGTCTGCTGACTATTTTCATTTAGGGATATAACTATCATTTAAACAACATGCCTTAAAACCAAACACAGTGATTTTGTCACAGAAGTAAATTGTTCGTCTTGCCTTCTGAGATGGCCCGCACCCTGTCTGTGGAGTGTGTTTCTCCCATGGCCCCTCTCACTTTCCGAGACGTCCCCATGCCCTGGGCCGCTCTCGCCTTTTGAGACAGACCTTATTCTGTCTATGGAATGTATATCCCTCTAAATAAATCCACTTCTTACCTAAAAAAAAAAAAGGTAAATTGTTCTTTTCGTTTCTCTGTTTCCCTAAACGCTCCAGATTAGAAAGCTCAGGCATCTTACATCCTCTTTGCCTCCCTATAGTAAATTAACTTCTATTAATTCATCCTTTGTTTTATTTGATTCTTCTTCTCCATTCCCTCTCCTCCTATCCAGGTTCAAAAGGCTAGGCTGATGCTCAGCTTGTTACTGGCAGGGCCAATTATCAGTGAGCTCTGAGGAGACATGAACATTACCTGACAACCTTAAATACAGCATTCCGAGAGGTTTTCCTAAGATTTATAGGGGAAATTTCTGGGGGAAGTACAAAGAGCTATAGCTCCACTTGAGACTTACGAATGATCTTGGAACAATCACAGGGACAAGCAGAGCATGTGCTAGAGATGGAGACAAATATATGGGTCCTAAATGCAAGTTGGTCTCCTTGATGGAGGAGAAGGCTTTGGTAATTCCTTTCTACACCTCTGGTTTATAAAGGTGAAGTATAGTTTTTGGATGAATGGAATAAATTATCCTTAAATGAAATTCAAAAAGAAAAAGAGTACAACTACTGCCCATTCTTTGGCAATTCTTATCTTTGACATAGATAAGAAAAAAGAGAAACTCTGTAATGCCTCAACTATATATCAGGCATGAAACTCCCCAGGCAAGGTGGACTCACACCTTCTGATGAAGCTGCAGAAGCCCTGCCCCAGAGAGTACAACACGTAGTGCTTGTGCCAGGATGGATGTGCCGTACTTATTGCAGAGGATGGGGCAGCTGAGTGCAAGTTCCATTTGGGAAATTAACCTTCCTGGAGTATCCAGTCAAGGTTCAAGGAGAGCTTGCCTAGAATCGGGCACCCCCCCCCCCACACTTCTTCTCTTTCACTGGGAAAGAATGAAACAATAAAATCCAAAATGTACCTCTTGGACCTTAAAAACTTGTAATCACAAATTGAAGCCTTGGAGACACAAAAGGTAGATTAATTTTTTCTTCTAATTAAAGGTCATGACTTTGGAAGAGGCTGGAGAATGTGAGAAGTAAATAGCTGGCTCCGAAAAAGTATTAAGAAGATTTGCTTTCTGCACTGTAAGTTATGATTCTAGATTGGCAAGCTCCTAGACGAGCATTTTAAAAAGATCAGGAAGAAAATTTTGGCCAGAGTCATATAGATCTGACATAGAAGATGTCAACCTAAAAGCAAATGAAGATGGGTAAAAAAAGTGTACATGATGGTGACAACAGGCATGGTATACAGAGACCAACAATGAAGGAAGTATTTGATGATTATCAGTAATAATTAACAATATAGCCCCAATGTACCCATACCTCTTCAACCTATGACTACAAATGAAGTCACATTAGCATTTGTGCCTGACTCCTCAGCCCACTGTAAAGTGTCCCCAAGTGTTTCTGGGGATTAAGAGCGTGTACCAACAACTACATGTCTGACGGGCATTTGCTTCTCTCTTAGACCTCGGGGGAGGATCTGCCATCTCTACTTTGCATCCACTAAGTCCTCAGCTCTTACAGAGGCTCTTCTTAAATGTCACCACTGGTGCTTGCAAAGCTACCAAACTCTAGAGGTGCTAACTAGTCCTGCATTGCCTCTAGTCTTTAGTGCCACAGTGATTCTGGGTTCCTTACAGGAATGAGTCATGCTCATCACTACCTATTTCAAAGGACTCAGATGCAGTACCATCCCTCCATCATTACCTCTCATGCATTTGTCTCAGGCACCTGAATACGTGAATAGATACATGGCATAAAATTAGAGGATCTATTTAGGCTCATCAGGATCTACCTTGCTCCACTACCTCCTGAAAAATATGACAAGTCCCTTGGAGAGGATTCCAACCCCAGTCACTGGCTCTTTCTCAGAGAAGGAAATAGTGTTTTCTCTGCAGTTCCCTGGACCTTGCTCTGGGCTCAGACCCTAAGGTTGCTGGCTTCCATGGCTAAGTTCCAGGAGAGCAGTTACTCCAATATACAGATGACCCCATGCTAGGATTTATGAAGTCTTACACGGGACATCAAGATTTTAATGGACTATCCCTGGATGTCACTAGCCTCTGGATACAAATGAAGTCTAGGCTCTGACTATTCAACTTGTGATCCATGGACCAGCAGCATAGGCATCACCTGGGAGCTCATTAGAAAAGCATAGGCTCAGACTCTACCCCAGAATGAGCAGCTTCAGGAGATCTCCAGGTGATTCATGTTTATATTAAAGTATGAAAAGATAATATTATAAACTATATCACCAAATTTTGCCATTTTAGAAAATTACATCACTGACAGTAATACTGTTAAAGGATTAGAGTTGTGAATACACACATCCATCTGCATCTGCATCTGCAGCCCTCACAGTCACTGTGATTCTTCTCACGGGTGTAAGCATCTGATCACTGTGTCTTCTGGTGGTGTTACACCCAAACATGTACACATTGAAATACATATTATGTTATACAAAATTACTTTCTTTCACTTCCCTTTTACATTATTGTTAGGATACTATATTGATTTTATTTTCAAGGTGTGTGTGTGCATGTTGATTGTATTTTCTATGGATTTCATTTTGGGAGAGTAAATGAGATATTATAGAATATTTGTTGCAAATAGGAGGCACTGGGTCTGAGGACAATGACAACCACTGCCAAGGGTCACAGGAAGCCTTTCATGGATTTTAAGCAGAGGAGTAGCATGGTCAGATGTTTTGATTCAGCTAGATAATTCTGGAGGCTGTTTGGAAAACAGATTTAGGGTCATATGGCTGGTGTTAGAGGAATCAATATGGGACACTGCGACTACAGTCCAGGTGAGTGTCAGGAGTGGCCACAGACTAGAAGAAAAACTGGACAGAAAGGATTCTCAGAAGCAAGGATGAAAGGATTTCAGGAAGAAAGGGGCAAGTCAATAGATTCAAATGTACTTATAGGAATTATGTAAATTAGTAGCTAGGTGGCCATAAAGAATGCATGCACAGCTGTGAACAAACAAAGCCAATTAACTTTGCCTTGGCGTAAGTGTTGGAGGGAAATGAACATGGAAAAGAAGAAAGAGCAAGAAATGTTTTATTGGCTTCCTCTGGGCAGCATTTCCCCTTTTATTCCTATGTCCCTGCAAATGATCCTGTAGCCTTTAGGAAATGGCATTGCTAAGAAACTGCAGAATGAATTCTAGTCCTAAATCAAATGCCAAATACATCACTTCTGGCAGGCCAATTTTCTGTGACTCAATGTTCTTATCCGTGGCTTAGGGATAATAATTTGTCCTCTCTCAGAAGATAGCTTTGGTGACAGAAAAATATATCTCAAAATACTTTGAAAATTAAGGAAGATAACTAAATTATGATTGTTTTACTGTTAGATTTAGACAATATAATAGGTTTCCATTCAGAGCATCTGTATGCACAAGTGGGAGCCACACCATTCATTTCTAGGTAGTAATTAGTTTTTTCCTTTCTCAAAAAAGAAAGAAAGAACTTTCTGGTATTAACACTTCTCTATGGCTTCATACTAGGGAATTTATGTGAACAAAGGGGCCTAATAATTCTTTGACTTTTGAAGTCTCTTTTTTTCTAAAATCCCTGTCAATCTAATTTTATAATCAAAGTATATTCTTTGGAGACCTTTGATGACAGCTGGAGGTCAGAGTTACTGTTCATTATATTTACTCAAAGTATTTTGTAAAAGATTCTTGATAAGGAAATTTCAAACTGAAAAAAATCTCTGGAGAAATGATTACTCTAGGGAAGTGTAAGTAGTCATGATGACTCTGAGCATAGTCTGGTGAGCATTTTGCTGGCAACGGAAGTTCCAGACAGAATCACCCACCTACTCCATCAGCAGTACTTGTCAGTACCGAAAAAAGTTTAGAGCCTGAGCATCTATTCACTTCAAAATTAAAGAACTGCCATTATACATATAGATTCCTTGACAGGCTCTCTTTTTATAGAAATAAATGTCTAATATCTCTTTTTCAAAAAGTAAATTGACTTAGTTAAATAAAAGGATGAACATGTTAAATTGCGATATTTAGTTATAAATTATTTATCTGACTTGAAGCTCTCCAAAAGTCTTATCAGGCCAGGATGAGGCACTAGAAATTTACTGAGTTTCTGTTCAAAACAGCCGCATTCTGCCACTGAGCCAACTTTAAGACTGAACATAAAGTTTTATATTAGGTGAGCTGAAACCCCATTCAGACACACAAAATGGCATTTCCATTATCACTCGAGAAGACTTCTCTCAGCTGTATGAAATACTGTGAGAGATTGGTTCAAGATGGCGGAGCAGAAAGACGTGAACTCACTCCCTCTTGCGAGAGCACCGGAATCACAACTAACTGCTGAGCAAAAGTCAACAGGAAGACACTGGAACTCACCAAAAAAGATACCCCACATCCAAAGACAAAGGAGAAGCCACAATGAGACGGCAGAAGGGGCACAATCACAATAAAATCAAATCTCATAACCGCTGGGTGGGTGACTCACAAACTGGAAAACAATTATACCACAGAAGCCCAGCCACTGCAGTGAAGGTTCTAAGCCCCACATCAGGCTTCACAACCTGGGGGTCCAGCAACATGAGGAACAATTCCCAGAGAATTAGACTTTGACGGCTAGCGGGATTTGATTGTAGCCCTTTGACAGGACTGGAGGAAACAGAGACTTCACTCTTGGAGGGCACACACAAAGTAGTGTGTGCATCAGCACCCAGGGGCAAGGAGCAATGACCCCATAGGAGACTGAACCAGACCTACCGGCTGGTAATGGAGGGTCTCCTGCAGAGGCGGGGGTGGCTGTGGCTCACCACAGGGACGGAAATGCTGGCAGCGGAAATTCTGGGAAGTGCTCCTTGGCATGAGCCTTCCCGGAGTCCACCATTAGCCCCACCAAAGAGCCTGTAGCCTTCAGTGCTGGGTCACTTCAGGCCAAACAACCAACAGGGAGGAAACTCAGCCCCACACAACAACAGACAAGTGGATTAAAGTTTTACTGAGCTCTGCCCACCAGAGCAACACCCAGCTCTACCCACCACCAGTCCCTCCGATCAAGAAGCTTGCACAAGCCTCTTAGATAGCCACATCCACCAGAGGTTAGACAGCAGAAGCAAGATGAACTACAATCCTGCAGCCTGTGGAATGAAAACCACATTCACAGATAGACAAAATGAAAAGGCAGGGGACTATGTCCCAGATGAAGGAACAAGATAAAACCCCAGAAAAACAACTAAATGAAGTGGAGATAGGCAACCTTCCAGAAAAAGAATTCAGAATAATGATAGTGAAGATGATCCAGGACCTCAGAAAAGGAATGGAAGCAAAGATCAAGAAGATGCAAGAAATGCTTAACAAAGACCTAGAAGACTTAAAGAACAAACACCTAGAAGAATGAAAGAACAAACAAGCAGAGATGAATAATACAATAACTGAAATGAAAAATACACTAGAAGGAATCAATAGCAGAATAACTGAGGCAGAAGAATGGAGAAGTTACCCAGAAGACAGAATGGTGGAATTCACGGCCATGGAAAGAATAAAGAAAAAAGAATGAAAAGAAATGAAGACAGTCTAAGAGACCTCTGGGACAACATTAAATACACCAACATTTGCATTATAGGGTCCCAGAAGGAGAAGAGAGAAAGGACCTGAGAAAATATTTAAACAGATTATAGTCAAAAACTTCCTTAACATGGGAGATGAAATAGACACCCAAGTCCAGGAAGCCCAGAGAGTCCCAGGCAAGATAAACCCAAGAAGAAACACACTGAGACACACAGTAATCAAACGGACAAAAATTAAACATGAAGAAAAATTATTAAAAGCAACAAGGGAAAAAAGACAAATAACGTAAAAGGGAACTCTCATAAGATTAACACCTGATTTCTCAGCAGAAACTATACAAGCCTGAAAGGAGTAGCACAATATACTTAAAGTAATGAAGGGAAAGGACCTACAACCAAGATTACTCTACCTGGTAAGATCTCACTCAGATTCAACAGAGAAATCAAAAGCTTTACAGACAAGCAAAAGCTAAGAGAATTCAGCACCACCAAACCAGCTCTACAACAAATGCTAAAGGAACTTCTCTAAGTGGGAAACACAAGAGAAGAAAAGGACCTACAAAAACAAACCCAACACAATTAAGAAAACAGTAATAGGAACATACATATCGATAATTACCTTGAATGTAAATGGATTAAATGCCCCACCAAAAGAAACAGACTGGCTGAATGGATACAAAAATGAGACCTATATATATGCTGTCTACAAGAGACCCACTTCAGACCTAGGGACATATACAGACTGAAAGTGAGGGGATGGAAAAAGATATTCCATGCAAATGGAAATCAAAAGAAAGCTGGAGTAGCAATAGTCATATCTGAAAAAATAGACTTTAAAATAAAGAATGTTACAAGAGGCAAAGAAAGACACTACATAATGATCAAGGGATCAATCCAAAAAGAAGATATAATAATTATAAATATATATGCACACAACATAGAAGCACCCTGATACATAAGGCAAATGTTTACAGCTATAAAAGAGGAAATAGACAGTAACACAATACTTGGGGATTTTAACACCTCACATACACCAATGGACAGATCATCCAGACAGAAAATTCATAAGGAAACACAAGCTTTAAATGACACAACAGACCAGATAAATGTAATTGATATTTATAGGACATTCCATCCAAAAACAGCAGATCACAGTTTCTTCTCAAGTGCACACGGAACATTCTCCAGGACAGATCACATCTTGGGTCACAAATCAAGCCTCGGTAAATTTAAGAAAACTGAAATCACATGAAGCATGTTTTCTGACCACAACACTATGAGATTAGAAATGAATTACAGGGGGAAAAAAACATAAAAACCACAAACATATGGACGCTAAACAATACGTTACTAAATAACCAAGAGATCACTGAAGAAATCAAAAAAGAAATCAAATACTACCTAGAGACAAATGACAATGAAAACACGATGATCCAAAACCTATGGGATACAGTCAAAGCAGTTCTAAGAGGAAAGTTTACAGCAATACAATCCTACCTCAAGAAACAAGAAAAATCGCAAATAAACAATCTAACCTTACACTTGAAGCAACAAAAGAAAGAAGAACAAACAAAACCCAAAATTAGAACAAATGAAACCCAGAAGGAAAGAAATCATAAAGATCAGAGAAGAAATAAATGAAATAGAAACAAAGAAAACAACAAAAAGATCAATAAAACTAAAAGCTGGTTCTGTGAGAAGATAAACAAAACTGACAAACCTTTAGCCGGACTCATCAAGAAAAAGAGGGAGGACTTCCCTGGTGGCACAGTGGTTAAGAATCCACCTGCCAGTGCAGGGGACATGACTTTGAGCACTGGTCCGGGAAGATCCCACATGATGCGCAGCAATGAAGCCCATGTGCCACAACTACTGAGCCAGCACTCTAGAGCCCACAAGCCACAACTACTGAGCATGTGTTCCACACCTACTGAAGCCCGCGTGCCTACAGCCTGTGCTTCTCAACAAGAGAAGCTACCGCAATGAGAAGCCCGCGCACCGCAACAAAGAGTAGCCCCCACTTGCCACAACTAGAGAGAGCCCGCGCTCAGCAACAAAGACCAAATGCAGTCAAAAATAAATAAATGAATAAATAAATTTATAAAAAGAAAAGAGGGAGAGGACTCAAATTAATAAAATTAGAAATGAAAAAGGAGAAGTTAGGATGGACACCACAGAGATACAAAGCATCCAAAGAGACTACTACAACTCTATGCCAATAAAATGGACAAGCTGGAAGAAATGGACAAACTCTTAGAAAGGTGTAAACTTACAAGACTGAACCAGGAAGAAATAGAAAATATGAACAGACCAATCACAAGTAATGAAATTGAAACTGTGATAAAAAATCTTCCAACAAAGAGAAGTCCAGGGAAAGATGGCTTCACAGGTGAATTCTATCAAACATTTAGAGAAGAGCTAACACCCATCCTTCTCAAACTCTACCAAAACATTGCAGAGGAAGGAACACTCCCAAACTCATTCTACGAGGCCACCATCACCCTGATTCCAAAACCAGACAAAGATGCTACAAAAAAAGAAAATTACAGGCCAATATCACTAGATGAATATAGATGCAAAAATAGTCAACAAAATACTAGGTAACAGAATCCAACAACACATTAAAAGGATCATACAACATGATCAAGTGGGATTTATCCCAGGGAGGCAAGGATTCTTCAATATATGCAAATCAATCAATGTGATACACCATATTAACAAATTGAAGAATAAAAACCATATGATCATCTCAATAGATGCAGAAAAAGCTTCTGACAACATTCAACACTGATTTATGATAAAAAATCTCCAGAAAGTGGGCAGAAAGGGAACCTACCTCAACATAATAAATGCCATACGCAACAAACCCGCAGCAAGCATCATTTCAATGGTGAAAAACTGAAAGCATTTCCTGTAAGATCAGGAACAACACAAGGATGTCCCCTCTTGCCAGTATTATTCAACATAGTTTTGGAAGTCCTAGCCATGGTAATCAGAGAAGAAAAAGAAATAAAAGGAATATGAATTGGAAAGGAAGAAGTAAAATTGTCACTGCAGGTGACATGATACCATATATAGATAATCCTAAAGATGCCACCAGAAAACTACTAGACCTAATCAATGAATTTAGTAAAGCTGCAGGATACAAAATTAATGCACAGAAATCTCTTGCATTCCTATACACTAACAACAAAAGATCAGAAAGAGAAATTAAGGAAACACTCCCATTCACCACTGCAACAAAAAGAATAAAATACCTAGGAATAAACCTACCTAAGGAGGTAAAAGACCTGTAACTCAGAAAACTATAAGACACTGATGAAAGAAATCAAAGATGACACAAACGGATGGAGAGATATACTATGTTCTTGGATTGTAAGAATCAATATTGTGAAAATGACTATACTACCCAGAGCCATATACAGATTCAGTACAATCCCTATCAAACTACCAAAAAATTTCACAATTTGTATGGAAACACAAAAGACCCCGAATAGCCTAAGCAATCTTGAGGGAAAAAAACGGAGCTGGAGGAATCAAGACTCCCTGACTTCAGACTATACTACAAAGCTTCAGTAATCAAGACAATATGGCACAAAAACAGAAATACAGATCAATGGAACAGGATAGAAAGCACAGAGATAAATCCACGCACCTATGGGCAACTAATCAATGACAAAGGAGGCAAGGATATATAATGGAGAAAAGACAGTCTCTTCAATAAGTGGTGCTGGGAAAACTGGACAGCTACATGTAAAAGAATGAAATTAGAATACTCCTTAACACCATACACAAAAATAAACTCCAAATGGATTAAAGACCTAAATGTAAGACTGGACACTATAAAACTCTTAGAGGAAAACATAGGAAGAACACTCTTTGACATAAATCACAGCAAGATCTTTTTTGATCCACCTCCTAGAGTAATGGAAATAAAAACAAAAATAAACAAATGGAACCTAATGAAACTTAAAAGCTTTTGCACAGCAAAGAAAACTATAAACAAGACAAAAAGACAACCCTCAGAATGGGGGAAAATATTTGCAAACTAATCAACGGACAAAGGATTAATCTCCAAAATATATAAACAGCTCACACAGCTCAATATTAAAAAAATAAACAACCCAATCCAAAAATGGGTAGAAGACCTAAATTGACATTTCTCCAAAGAAGACACGCAGATGGCCAAGAGGCACATGAAAAGCTGCTCAACATCACTAATTATTAGAGAAATGTAAATCAAAACTACAATGATGTATCACCTCACACCAGTCACAATGGCCATCATCAGAAAATCTACAAACAACAAATGCTGGAGAGGGTATGGAGAAAAGGGAATGCTCTTGCACTGCTGGTGGGAATGTAAATTGATAGGGCCACTATGGAGAATAGTATGGAGGTTCCTTAAAAAACTAAAAATAGAATTACCATATGACCCAGCAATCCCACTACTGGGCATATACCCAGAGAAAACCATAATTCAAAAAGACACATGCACCCCAATGTTCACTGCAGCACTATTTACAACAGCCAGGTCATATAAGCAACCTAAATGCCCATCGACAGTTAAATGGATAAAGAAGATGTGGTACATATATACAATGGAATATTACTCAGCTATAAAAAGGTATGAAACTGGGTCATTTGTAGAGATGTGGATGGACTTACAGACTGTCATACAGAGTGAAGTAAGTCAGAAAGAGAAAAACAAACATTGTATATTAACGCATGTATGTGGAATCTAGAAAAATGGTACAGATGTACCAGTTTGCAAGGCAGAAATAGAGACACAGCTGTAGAGAACAAACGTATGGACACCAAGGTGACTGACATATATGCACTAATATTTATAAAATAGATAACTAATAAGAACCTGCTGTATAAAAAAAATAAAATTTAAAATAAATAAAATGCTAAACTAGCATAGTAATTTCAAATAAAATCAATGTATTTGAAAACAATAAATAAAATTCAAGAAAAAAAAAGAAACTTTTACATGTAGCTGTCCAGTTTTCCCAACACCATTTATTAAAGAGGCTATCTTTTCTCCACTGTATGTTCTTGCCCCCTTTGTTGTAAATTAGGTGCCCATATGTGCGTGGGTTTATCTCTGGGCACTCTATCCTGTACCATTGATCTATATTTCTGTTTTTGTGCCAGTACCATACTGTCTTGATTACTGTAGCTTTGTGGTATAGTTTGAAGTCAGGGAGCTTGATTCCTTCAAGTCCGTTTTTCTTTCTCAAGATTGCTTTGGCTATTCGGGGTCTTTTGTGTTTCCATACGAATTGTAAAATTTTTTGTTCTAATTCTGTGAAGAATGCCATTCGTAGTTTGATAGGGATTGTATTGAATCTGTAGATTGCTTTGGGTAGTATAATAATTTTCACATTGTTGATTCTTTCATTCCAAGAAAATGGTATATCTCTCCATCTGTTTGAGTCCACCTTTGATTTCTTTCATCAGTGTCTTATAGTTTTCTGAGTACAAGTCTTTCGACTCCTTAGGCAGGTTTATTCCTAGCTATTTTATTCTTTTTCCTTGCAATGGTAAATTGCAATGTTTCCTTAATTTCTGTTTCTGACTCTTTGTTGTTGGTGTATAGTGTATATGAATGCCAGAGATTTCTGTGCATTAATTTTGTATCCTGCAACCTTACCACATTCATTGATTACTTCTAGCAGTTTTCTGGTAGCATCTTTGGGATTTTCTATGTATAATATCATGTCATTGCCAAACTGTGACAATTTTACTTCTTCTTTTCCAATTTGTATTTCTTTTTCTTCTGATTGCTGTGGCTAGGACTTCCAAAACTATGTTGAATAAGAGTTGCGAGAGGGGACATCCTTGTCTTCTTCCTGATCTTAGTGGAAATGCTTTCAGTTTTTCACTATTGAGTATGATGCTTGCTGTGGGTTTGTCATATATGGCCTTTATTATGTTGTCGTAGGTTCCCTCTATGCCCACTTTCTGGAGAGTTTTTATCATAAATGGGTGTTGAATGTTGTCAAAAGCTTTTTCTGCATGTATTGAGACGATCATATGGTTTTTATTCCTTAATTTGTTAATGTGGCATATCACACTGATTGACTTGCATATGCTGAAGAATCCTTACATCCCTGGGATAAATCTCACTTGATCATGGTGTATGATCCTTTTAATGTGTTGTTGGATTCTGTTTGCTAGTATTTTGTTCAGGATTTTTGCATCTATGTTCAACAGTGATATTGGTCTGTAATTTTCTTTTTGTTTCATGGTATCTTTTTCTTGTTTTGGTATCACGGTGATGGTGGCTTTGTAGAATGAATTTGGGAGTGTTTCTCCCTTTGCAATTTTTTGGTAGAGTTTGAGAAGGATGAGGGTGTTAGCTCTTCTCTAAATGTTTGATAGAATTCACCTGTGAGGCCATCTGGTCCTGGACTTTTGGTTGTTGGAAAATTTTTAATTACGGTTTCAATTTCATTACTTGTGATAGGTCTGTTTATATTTTCTAATTCTTCCTGGTTCAGTCTTGGAAAATTGTACCTTTCCAAGAATTTGTGCATTTCTGTGTGGTTATCCATTTTATTGGCATATAGTTGTTTGCGGTAGTCTCTTATAAACCTTTGTATTTCTGCATTGTCAGTCGTGATTTCTCCTTTTTCATTTCTAATTTTATTGATTTGCATCCTCTCCCTTTTTTTCTTGATGAGTCTGGCTACGGGTTTATCAATTTTATCTTCTCAAGGAACCAGCTTTTAGTTTTATTGATTTTTGCTATTGTTTTCTTTGTTTCTATATCATTTATTTCTGCTCTGATGTTTATGATTTCTTTCCTTCTACTGACTTTTGGTTTTCTTTGTTCTTCTTTCTCTAGTTGCTTTAAGTGTAGAGTGAGATTGTTTGAGATTGTTCTTGTTTCTTGAGATGAGATTGTATTGCTATAAACTTCCCTCTTAGAACTGCTTTTGCTGTATCCCATTGGTTTTGGGTCATCGTGTTTTTGTTGTCATTTGTTTCTATGTATTTTTTTATTTCTTCTTTGATTTCTCAGTGATCTCTTGGTTATTTAGAAGTGCACTGTTTAGCCTCCATGTATTTATGTTTTTTTAAGTTTTTTTCCTGTAACTGATTTCCAATCTCATACCGTTGTGGTCAGAAAAGATGCTTGATATGATTTCAATTTTCTTTAATTTTCTGAGGCTTGACTTGTGACCCAAGATGTGATCTATCCTGGAGAATGTTCCACATGCACTTGAGAAGAATGTGTATTCTGCCACTTTTGGGTGGAATGTTCTATAAATATCAGTTAGATATATCTGGTCTATTGTGTCATTTAAAGCTTGTGTTTCCTTATTTATTTTCTGTTTGGAGGATCTGTCCCTTGGTGTAAGTGGGGTGTTAAATTCCCCTACTATTATTGTGTTACTGATGATATCTCCTTTCATGGTTGTTAGCAGTTGCCTTATGTGTTGAGGTGCTCTTATGTTGGGTGCATACATATTTATAATTGTTATATCTTCTTCTTGGATTGATCCCTTGATCATTATGTAGTGTCCATCCTTGTTTCTTCTAACATTCTTTATTTTAAAGTCTATTTTATCTGATATGAGTATTGCTACTCCAGCTTTCATTTTTTCTTTCTTTTTTTTTTGCGGTACGCGGGCCTCTCACTGTTGTGGCCTCTCCCGTTGCGGAGCACAGACTCCGGATGCACAGGCTCAGTGGCCATGGCTCACGGGCCCAGCTGCTCCGTGGCATGTGGGATCTTCCAGGACTGGGGCACGAACCTGCGTCCCCTGCATCGGCAGGTGGACTGTCAACCACTGCGCCACCAGGGAAGCCCCTCCAGCTTTCTTTTGATTTCCAGTTACATGGAATAGCTTTTTCCATCCCCTCACTTTCAGTCTGTATGTGTCCCTAGGTCTGAAGTGGGTTTCTTGTAGACAGCATATATATGGGCCTTGTTTTTGTATTCATTCAGCCAGTCTGTTTCTTTTGGTGGGGTATTTAATGTTTTACATTCAAGGTTATTATCAATATGTATGTTCCTATTACCATTTTCTTAATTGTTTTGGGTTTGTTTTTGTGGGTCTTTTTCTTCTCTTGTGTTTCCTGCTTTAAAAAGTTTCTTTAGCATTTGTTGTAATGCTTGTTTGGTGGTGCTGAATTCTCTTAGCTTTTGCTTGTCCAAAAAGCTTTTGACTCCTCCATGAAATCTGAATGAGATCCTTGCTGGGTAGAGTAATCTTTGTTGTAGGCTTTTCTCTTTCATCACTGTAAGTATATCCTGCCACTCCCTCCTGGCCTGCAGAGTTTCTGCTGAAAAATCAGCTGATAATCTTATGGGGATTCCATTATATGTCATTTTTCCCTTGCTGCTTTTAATATTTTTTCTTTGAATTTAATTTTTGATAGTTTGATTAATATGTGTCTTGGTGTATTTTTCCTAGGGTTTATACTGTATGGGACTCTCTGTGCTTCCTGGACTTGGGTGAATATTTCCTTTTCCATGTTAAGGAAGTTTTCAACTATAATCTCTTCACATATTTTCTCAGACCCTTTCTTTTTCTCTTCTTCCTCTGGGACCCCTGTAATTCGAATGTTGGTGCATTTAGTGTTGTCCCAGAGGTCACTGAGATTGTCTTCTTTTCATTCCTTTTTCTGTATTCTGCTCCTCAGCAGTCATTTCCACCATTTTGTCTTCCAGCTCACTTATTCTTTCTTCTGCCTCAATTATTCTGTTATTCATTCCTTCTAGTGTATTTTTCATTTCAGTTACTGTGTTGTTCATCTCTGTTTGTTCTTTAGTTCTTGTAGATCTTTGTTAAATATTTCTTATATTTTTTCAGTCCATGCCTCCATTCTGTTTCCAAGATTCTGGATCATCTTTACTATCAGTACTCTGAATTCTTTTTCAGGTAGATTGCCTATTTTGTCTTCATTTATTTAGTCTTGTAGGTTTTTACCTTGTTCCTCCATCTGCGACATATTTTTTTGCCATCTTTTTTTTTTTTTATGAGTGGGATTGTGTTCCTGTCTTTCTGGTTGTTTGGCCTGAGGCTTCCAACGCTGGGGTTTGTATGCTATTGTGTAGAGCTGGGTCTTGGTGCTGAGATGAGGAACTCCGTGAGACCTCACTCTGATGAATATTCCCTGGGGTCTGAGGTTCTCTGTTAGTCCAGTGCTTCAGACTTGGAGCTCCCAGCACAGAAGCTTCCACCTGACCCTGGGCTCGTGAACTAAGATCCTGCAAGCCACCGGTTCACTTTGGGGTTCCTCCTGTCTCCTTGGGCATCAGAGTCCTCCACCAGTGGCCGGCAGGCACCCTAGTTGTCAATAATAACTTCTTAAAGAGCTAAGAAAACTTCTTAAAGATCAAAAGAAATTAGTGGATGAAGTGAAGATTTCCTTTGGGGAATTTGGAAAGCTACTCAAAATCAATTCATTTTTGAAAAACTGAGAGGTAAGCATTTTGGGGGCATTCACCAACAGGGGGAGGTGGGAAGAGCAAAACTTTGAAAAGATAATGGAGGAAACATCGATTTTGAAGGGCTGTACCAGTGGAAGCCTGCTTTGGTTCTGCGGGCACTTGACTAGAAGCAGCTATAGATCCTTAGGGCTGGAGGAACAGAGAATGGAGCCTAGCTTTCACCAAGAGTGGAGATCTGAGTGAAACATCCTCTGTTAAGGGTTGGGATTCTGGATAATTTGAGTGACTCAAAAATCTTCAAGCCTCAGTCCTGGGCTTTGAATGCTTTCAGGTATATGGTAGAAGGATGCAGCATGTTTTCTAGAAGCGAATAATATCACTTAGGCATCAAATTATTTCTATCAGCAATTTAAATTCAATATCTAGTAAATATCCAGCTGAGGGAGGAAGAGCAGTGCTTTGGAAAGATCATAGAGAAAACATGGGTTTTGAAGGGCTACAGCAGTGGGACCCTGCTTGAGCAAGGACTGGCAAAATCAAAAGGCATCTGAAATTCTGAAAAAATCATCAGAAGCAGACTGTAACTTACTATGTTTATAAGGATAAAAGCTGAGCTTAAAATTTTAAGCTCTATGAATTTATCTATGAACATCTATGAGCTATTAACATCAACATTACAGATTTTGAAAAAGGAGCAAATAGAAATCCTAGAACTGGAAACCAGAATAACCAAACAAGAATTCAGTGGTGGATGTAATTGCAGATTTGTAATAGCCGAAAAAAAATTGATAACCCAGAAGATAGGTCAGAAGAAACTATCCAGAATAAAATACAGAATATAAAATAGAAGGGATATATAGGCAAGAAGGCAACAATAGAAACAGAAAAAGCATTTAATAATAATAATATATTTCTATGTACATATATGTGCATATACATACACATACATACATACTACACTTCTAGCAAACTAGGAATAGCAGAGAACTTCCTTAATCTGAAAGCTTTCTCTATGAGATCAGGAACAAGACAAAGGATGGCCCTTATCAACACTTCTATTCAATAGTGTATTAGAGATCCTAGCCATTGCAGTAAGGCAAGAAAAATAAACACAAGGTATAAGCAATGAAAAAGAATTAGCAAAATTGTCATCTGTAAATAATACTATTTTATACATAGACAACCTAACATAGCATAGAGATAACGTATTAGAATTAATAACACTTAATAGATCAATATTAGAATACTATAGTTATAGTTAATACAAATTATAGTGTTATGTTCTAGCAATAAATATTAGATATAATATTTTTAAAGATACCATTTTCAATAGCATCAAAAACACCAAGTACCTAGAAATAAATCTAGCAAAATATACATAGGATCTCTGCAAAGAAACTATAAAACTTTATAAAAGAAATTAAAATTAGAGAAGACCTAAGTAATTTAAAACATACACCATGTTCCTTATTTTGTAAAGATCTCCATTAATGCCAAATTTATCTATATATTCATTCCAATCTTAAACAACCCTCAACAGGATATTTTTTAGACTATGGCAAGCTTTTAAAATGTATATGGCAGTGCAAAGGTCCAAGAATTACTAAGACATTTATGAAGAAGAAGAACAAGGTAGGAAGGATTACTCTATCATGAATCAACACTTATTTATAAAGCAATAGTAACTAAGGCAGCATATTATTGGCCCATGCATTTCACACAGACAGATGAAACAGAATAGAGGGTATAGCAACAGATCCATACATTTACAGACACTTGGCTTATGACACAGATGGAACTGAAAACAGTGGAAAAGAACAGACCTTATAATAAAAGGTGCTGGAATAACTGAATATCCTTATGGTAAAAAATAAAATTGAGCCTTTAATTCATGCTATTAAAAAAAAATCCAGGTGGATCATAGACCTAAGTATCAGAGGTAAAATAATAAAAGCTTTAGAAGGTTAAAAGGAAAATATATTGTATTTATGACTTTAGTAGGAAAGGATTTCTTACACAAAATACAAACACACTAACCATAAAAGGAAAGACTGATAAATTCATTATTTAAAAACTTAAAACTTTTATCAATAGTGGAAAGGTACTTCTAAGAGAGTAAAAATGACCCCTCAGAGTAGGAAAACATACCTGAAACTCATCTAACCCACAGTGAACTTATATGCAATATAGTTAATGAACAAGTACAAATTGATAAGAAAAAGAAAGACAACCCAATAGAAAAAAAAAAAAAGGACAAATAATCTGAACAGGCAATTTCACAAAAAAGAAATTCAATAGCCAATAAACGTGTTAAAAGGCCTTCAGCCTCATTAGAAATCAAAGAACTACAAATGAAAACTACCACAAAATACCACTTAACATCCACCAGATTGGCTAAAATAAAAACATATGAGAATACAAGCATTAGCAAGGATGTGGAACAATGGGAACTTGTATACATAGTTGGTGTAACTAACATAGTTGGTGTAACACAACCCCTTTGGGGAAAAGTATGGTTATATCTTGCAAAGTTGTAAATACACATCTCTATGACCCAGCAATCCACTCTTAGTTGTAGATCCTACAGAATTGTGGTACCAGGGAACATTTGTGAAAATGTTCATAACAACATTCTTCCTAAAAACTCTAGTATGCGGATAACCCAAATGTTCATCAATAGCAAAACAGATCAATAAATTGTGATATACTACAGTCACACACAATACAATAATATACTATTTGATTCCATTCACAAAAGTTCAAACACAGGCAAAACTAACTTGTATTGCTCTGGGATGCATATCAAATAATAAAACCATGGAAATGATTATGGCAAAATTTTGGTTATATAATTCTGAAGATGAGGGGTTGCGGCTACAGCAAATAGAGCCTGAGGGGGAAACTGTGGGGAGAGACTGAAAGAAAGGAGCTGAGGGAAGAACATGGGTGGGGACTGGGGTGAGGTAGAAGTCTCGGGGAGGAGTGGGCAAAGAAGGATTACATGCCAGGGGGTGGACCTGAGGTGATGTGTGAGATGCAGGTATGGAGGTTGAGGTGAGTCACTGGAGAAAGGGAGCTGAGGCCTGGCAGCAGCTGAGGAGGGGATGAGCTGGTGGCACCTAAACAAGCTGGGGAAGAAAGGAGGCTGGCAGCTGGGAAGAACTGGGCACAGAGCATGCTCTGCCAGGCAGTACAGGCTGTCATTATATATTAGCATTCAGTACATTATCTCTAGCCTGGCCAACAGCAAAAGCCTCCAAATGGGTCTGCCAGCTTCTTCCCTTGCCCCTTTAATCTATTCTCAAACCAATAGTCAGAGGGATTCTGTTCAACTGTTTAAGTCAGATTATGTCACTCCTTGCTCACTCCAACCACACTATTCTAATTTCTGTTCTCAAATGCAATAGGCAGGACCTTTGCACTTGCTGTTCCTTTGCCTAAATTTACCTGTTACCTTTCCTCTAGATACATAGCTTGCTCTCTCATCATGAAATAGGGAAGAACCTTTGTATTCTATTACAAGTTAATCACTAAAGGGATGTTGCCTATTAGCTTAAATTGTACATAATGGCCCATCTCTGGGAACCCTGCCTCCCAGCTCACAAGCATTAAGCTAAAATACCTTTGCTTAGCTCACATGAAACATCCTGACCAGACCCACTGGTGAACGACTGCAGGGAGGAAGAAATTAACACATCCCCTCCGGAGGCTGATAGGAACGAGGAAGTGTTTGACTTTACTCCCTCCCCTTTGAGTATAAAAGGAGCCTGAATTCTAACTCAGGCAAGATGGTTCTTTGGGACACTAGTGCACCATCTCCTTGGTCTGCTGGCTTTCTGAATAAAGTCACTATTCCTTGCCCCAACAAATCGTCTCTCAATTTATTAGTCCATCGTGCGGATTGGTAAAAACCTCTCGGACTCGGTAAAAATCTCTTTCAAGGTTTTACTCAATTGTCACCTTCTCCTTAAGGCTTCCAGAGATAGTCTATCTAAATTTTTAACTACTTCTCACCTGCCTTTTTATTCTTTTCTTTCCTTAATATTTTTCTCACTAGTACCTATCACTCTCTTGCACTATATATTTCACTTATTTATCTTGTTAGTCATCCTAACTTCCATTAGAATAAAAGCACCATAAGGGGTGGGATTTAGGGGTCTTTTTCATGTTTGACTCCCAAGTACTTAGAAAAATGTCAGTATATACTCAGCACTCACTAAACATTTATTGAATGAATGAATGAATGAACATAAGAATGAATGAATGAACCCATCCATCCAATAATGAAAGCTAGAAACCTGGGTACCTTTGGCTCTTTCTTCTCCCTCACCCAGTTCTGCCTCTCTAACTTTCTAAATATCCCTCTACCCCTTCCTCTCCATCTCTATTACTATCCAGTTCAGATCACTATTATCTTTCACCCAGACTATGGCAATAGATGTCTAACTTCTCTCCCTTCCTCTAGCCCTGTCCCCATAAAATCCATCTTCCCCTGCGATCAGACTGATCTTCTTAAAATATGTCAGTTTACTACTGAAACTCTTCGATGGCTCTTCATCACACACATTGATTAAAACTCCAGCTCCCTGACATGGCATGCAAGGTCCTGCAAAGTCTAGCTCACACCTTCCCCTCTCGCCTCCTCTCATTACTCTCTGACCCACAATGTATGAAGAGGAAACATCAAACTGCTTTTGTGCCCTGACACGTTGTTTCTGATCTGTGGGAGACTGGCTCATACATCCCACGTCTGGAATGTATTCCCGTTTCTCATTTGACCAAGCTGACAAATACCATCCTTTATAGGATTTAATTCAAATCATTGCCTCTCCCAGTGCTCACGACTGCTGCTTCTATGTACCCTCCTCTCTGCTCCCATAATTTTCACACACATCTCTCCTGTGGCACTTACCATACTCCATAATAACTATATATCTCTTCTACTGGAATCTGAGATCCTTGAGGGCATCTTATTCATCTCTGTATGCCTAGTGCCTATCTCAGTGCCTGGCATGAGACAGGTGCTCAAAAAATCTTTGGTGATTGAGTAAAAGAATGAGTTATGCTATATATAAAGAAAAATAATTTTTATAATAATCACTAAATAAATTAGAAACATGCAACTTGTGTCACTTTCAAATACTCAGGCATTCAACATATGTCTTTTACAAATTCCATCTTTTGTGACAGCAAAAAAAATAGGCACAGAGCTCAGAAGAATCACATTTAACATGTCTCTTATGGTTCTTTCATGCCCCGAAATTTGACTCTCTTTATTATAAATGCCTCAGGCACCAACAGATCATTTTTCTCATTTTTTGTTCAACTTTATCCCTTCACTAGTCTGCCTCTCTCACCCACAATAAAGAACATCCAGCAAGCCACCATAACCAAATGTAATATTCATTACAATGAGACAATATAGGAGAAATTCAATACACCTTATTTTAGACATATATAAAATGGGGATTTTCTCAGGTAGTCTACAGTGAAAATACTCTAATGGGAATTCACTGGGTTAAAATCGGCCTGGTAACAAGTGTTAAGCGGTCATTGTATTCAGAGCACTAATGCTTCACTAGGTAGAAATGTACATAAATACCACATATATCAATAATTAATATATTTAATTTCTGTATTAGCACCCAGAGAGTTCTGTGAAAATACACGGCTCATCAAAAAGATGACCTCATCTGTCCATTTCTAACCTGTCAATCCTAAACTTGAAATTCTTTGATAAAAGATTTCCTGGGTTATCTGGAGCTAAGAGCAAGGAATCAGGACTAGAGTTTTTCTACCCAATTATCCTCTCACTCACTGCTTAAGGTTCCCCCAGTCAAACAAAACCAAGGTGAAAGGGCAAACTACAAAAAGCAAATCTGCCCTCTGAATTTCTAGTTGGAGAAAAGTATATATAGAAACCAGAATGAGCTCTGGTGTGATGAAAACTATGGGGATGGCCTCAAACAGACTTAGATGAGTTAACACCATGAATTTATTTTAAAATGCAAACTTTCTTAAACCATGAGGAACATCAAAGCCATATGCGAACAATTTGAAATACAAGTTGATTATCAGAGAACATAAATGAGTACACAAGATTCTTCCTATAGTACTTTTTAAAAAATGAAATAAATTTCATACAAATATAACTTATTCAATGGTATATGAAGACAATACTGTTGTTTACTGAGTATTATTATGGATTATAGCTGGTGTTAGGCATTATGATACAAAGATGAACAAAAACAGACCCTTCTTTAGAGTCTGGCAATAGACATATAAACAAACACTTACCTCAGATGTAATAAATGTAATACGGGAGGTAAGCACAGCGAGAACAATGTGGGGAGGGGCAAAAGAGCACATTTATCTACTGCATTATATGTAAAAATCAGATCTCTAGAGAAAGTCACACTGTTAATATGTTATATATAATGTAAAAGGAGCCAATACACCTTATATCTCTCTACAGACTAGGTTATGCCGTATGAAAGTACTGATATTTAGCCATTTCTCACACACAGAAACAGTAATTTGACATGTTTTAACCTATGAGTTTCAAAGAAAAGTTTCATTTATTTATTCCACATATATTTGGTCATCATGTAGCAAGTGCAAGTAGAAGAGGAACGGAGAGGAGAAAGAGTAGCCGCACCAACAGGGACTAAGGACTATGGCTACCATTTAAACAAATCGTTTTGGCCCTGAAATTTCCCCTAAAGAGTGCCATAGACTCAACCCTCCAAGAGAGCTGTGCAGCTCAAAGGTCCTTGTTTGTTCTTACACAAAACAGGCCATAGAGACCTTCTGTGAGAATGCCTAAAGCAGAGGTAGAATCTTAGGGAGGCAGGGACCCCCAAATCCCATGCTGGTAACTCACAGCCATACTCTGCTAATTGTCCCTCTTATTTATTCTCCTCTTCTTCCATAGTAATGACTTCTTAATTTTGTCTGGATATCAACCACCTAAAATAGACTACACTGTTCAGCATGTTGCCAGGTATGGCAGGTATGAGAAAGTGCTAGCTCATGGGAGGCTAAGTGGACCAGACTATGCAATTTCTGGAAAATAAACTTGAAGGGCAGTCATGAAGCATTCTCATTCCCTTCTTCCGGCTAACTGGGGAAGTCCCTCCTTCCCCAGTTCCTATAGTTTTGTCTTTGCAAGAAGACCCTATGAATGAAATCATATAGTATGTAGCCTTTTGTGTCTGGCATTTTTCACTTAGGATAATACCTTTGAGATTTGTCCGTGGTGTTGTACGCATCAGTAGTTTGTTACTTTTTTTGCTAAGTAATAATCCATTGTATGCAAGTATCATAGTTTGCTCATTCATCCCCCAGTTGAGGGCATTTGGGTTTCTTCCAGTATTAGCAATTACAAATAAAGTTGCTATACATGTTCACTTACAGGTTTTTGTGTGAGCATAAGTTTTCATTTTAATGAGTAAACATCTAGAATTGGATTGTTGCTTCATGTGGTATGTGTATGCTTATTAATATAAGAAATTGCAGTTCTTGATGGGAGGAACCAAGACGGCGGAATAGAAGGACGTGCTCTTACTCCCTCTTGCGAGAACACCAGAATCACAACTAGCTGTTGGATAATCATCGACAGGAAGACACTGGAACTCACCAAAAAAGATACCCCACATCCAAAGACAAAGGAGAAGCCACAATGAGACGGTAGGAGGGGCACCATCACAGTAAAATCAAATCCCATAACTGGTGGGTGGGTGACTCACAGACTGGAGAACACTTATACCACAGAAGTCCACCCACTGGAGTGAAGGTTCTGAGCCCCACATCAGGCTTCCCAACCTGGGGGTCCAGCAACGGGAGGGGGTCTTCTAGGGAGGAGGAATTCCTAGAGAATCAGACTTTGAAGCCTAGTGGGAATTGACTGCAGGACTTCAACAGGACTGGGGGAAACAGAGACTCCACTCTTGGAGGGCACACACAAAGTAGTGTGCGCATCAGGACCCAGGGGAAGGAGCAGTGACCCCAGGGGACACTGAACCAAACCCACCTGCCGGTGTTGGAGGGTCTCCTGCAGAGGCGGGGGGTGGGGGCTGTGGCTCACCGTGGGGACAAGGACACTGGCAGCAGAAGTTCTGGGAAGTATTCCTTGGCATGAGCACTCCCAGAGTCTGTCATTAGCCCCAACAAAGAGTCCAGGTAGGCTCCAGTGTTGGGTTGCCTCAGGCCAAACAACCAATAGGGAGGGAACCCAGCCCCACTGATCCACAGTCAAGTGGATTACAGTTTTACTGACCTCTGCCCATCAGAGCAAATCAGCTTTACCCAACACCAGTCCCTCCCATCAAGCCTCTTAGATAGATTCATCCACTAGAGGGCAGACAGCAGAAGCAAGAAGAACTACAGTCCTGCAGCCTGTGGAACAAAAACCACATTCACAGAAAGACAGACAAGATGAAAAGGCAGAGGGCTATGTACCACATGAAGGAACAAGATAAAACCCCAGAAAAACAACTAAATGAAGTGGAGATAGGCAACCTTCCAGAAAAAGAATTCAGAATAATGATAGTGAAGATGATCCAGGACCTTGGAAAAAGAATGGAGGCAAAGATCAAGAAGATGCAAGAAATGTTTAACAAAGACCTAGAAGAATTAAAGAACAAACAAACAGAGATGAACAATACAATAACTGAAATGAAAACTACACTAGAAGGAATCAATAGCAGAATAACAGAGGGAGAAGAACGGATAAGTGACTTGGAAGACAGAATGGTGGAATTCACTGGTGCGGAAGAGAATAAAGAAAAAAGAATGAAAAGAAATGAAGACAGCCTAAGAGACCTCTGGGACAACATTAAACGCAAAAACATTTGCATTATAGGGGTCCGAGAAGGAGAAGAGACAGAGAAAGGACCCGAGAAAATATTTGAAGTGATTATAGTCAAAAACTTCCTTAACATGGGAAACGAAATAGCCACCCAAGTCCAGGAAGCAGAGCAAGTCCCATACAGGATAAACCCAAGGAGAAACACGCCAAGACACATAGTAATCAAATTGGCAAAAATTAAAGACAAAGAAAAATTATTGAAAGCAGCAAGGGAAAAATGAAAAATAACATACAAGGGAACTCCCATAAGGTTAACAGCTGATTTCTCAGCAGAAACTCTACAAGCCAGAAGGGGTGGCATGATACAGTTAAAGTGATGAAAGGGAAGAACGTACAACCAAGATTACTCTACCCGGCAGGGATCTCATTCAGATTCGATGGAGAAATCAAAAGCTTTACAGACAAGCAAAAGCTAAGAGAATTTAGCAACACCAAACCAGCTCTACAACAAATGCTAAAGGAACTTCTCTAAGTGGGAAACACAAGAAAAGGACCTACAAAAGGAAACCCAAAACAATTAAGAAAATGGTCATAGGAACATACATATCGATAATTATCTTAAACGTGACTGGATTAAATGCTCCAACCAAAAGACACAGGCTTGCTGAATGGATACAAAAACAAGACCCATATATATGCTGTCTATAAGAAACCCACTTCAGACCTAGGTACACATACAGACTGAAAGTGAGGGAATGGAAAAAGATATTTCATGCAAATGTAAATCAAAAGAAAGCTGGAGTAGCAATACTCATATCAGACAAAACAGACTTTAAATTAAAGAATGTTACAAGAGACAAGGAAGGACACTACATAATGATCAAGGGATCAATCCAAGAAGAAGATATAACAATTATAAATATATATGCACCCAACATAGGAGCACCTCAACACATAAGGCAACTGCTAACAACCATGAAAGGAGAAATCGTCAGTAACACAATAATAGTAGGGGGATTTAACACCCCACTTACACCAAGGGACAGATCATCCAAACAGTAAATTAATAAGGAAACACAAGCTTTAAATGACACAATAGACCAGATAGATTTAATTGATATTTATAGGACATTGCATCCCAAAACAGCAGATTACACTGTCTTCTCAAGTGTGCATGGAACATTCTCCAGGACAGATCACATCTTGGGTCACATCTTGGGTCACATCTTGGGTCACAAATCAAGCCTGAGTAAATTTAAGAAAATTGAAATCATATCAAGCATCTTTCCTGACTACAACGCTATGAGATTAGAAGTGAAATACAAGGAAAAAACCGTAAAAAACACAAACACATAGAGACTAAACAATACGTTACTAAATAACCAAGAGATCACTGAAGAAATAAAAGAGGATATCAAAAAATACCTACAGACAAATGACAATGAAAACACGACGATCCAAAACCTATGGGATGCAGCAAAAGCAGTTCTAGGAGGGAAGTTTATAGCTATACAAGCCTACCTCAAGACACAAGAAAAATATCAAGTAAACAATCTAACCTTACACCTAAAGGAACTAGAGATGAAGAGCAAACAAAACCCAAAGTTAGCAGAGGAAAAATATCATAAAGATCAGAGCAGAAATAAGTGAAATAGAAACAAGGAAAACAATAGCAAAGATCAATAAAACTAAAAGCTGGTTCTTTGAGAAGATAAACAAAATTGATAAACCATTAACCAGACTCATCAAGAAAAATAGGGAGAGGACTCAAATAAATAAAATTAGAAATGAAAAAGGAGAAGTTAAAACAGACACCGCAGAAATACAAAGCATCCTAAAAGACTACTACAAGCAACGCTATGCCAATATAATGGACAACCTGGAAGAAATGGACAAATTCTTAGAAAGGTGTAACCTTCCAAGACTGAACCAGGAAGAAATAGAAAATATGAACAGACCAATCACAAGTAATGAAATTGAAACTGTGATGAAAAATCTTCCAACAAACAAAAGTCCAGGACCAGATAGGTTCACAGGTGAATTCTATCAAACATTTAGAGAAGAGCTAACACCCATCTTTCTCAAACTCTTCCAAAAAATTGCAGAGGAAGGAACACCCCCAAACTTATTCTAGGAGGCCACCATCACCCTCATACCAAAACCAGACAAAGATACTACAAAAAAAGAAAACTACAGAGCAATATCACTAGATGAATATAGATGCAAAAATCCTCAACAAAATACTAGTAAACAGAATCCAACAACACATTAAAAGGATCATACACCATGATCAAGTGGAATTTATCCCAGGGATGCAAGGATTCTTCAATATATGCAAATCAATCAATGTGATACACCATATTAGCAAACTGAAGAATAAAAACCATATGATCATCTCAATAGACGCAGAAAAAGCTTTTGACAACATTCAATACCCATTTATGATAAGAATTCCCCACAAAGTGGGCATAGAGGGAAACTACCTCAACATAATAAAGGCCATATAAGACAAATCCACAGCAAACATCATTCTCAATGGTGAAAAACTGAAAGCATTTCCTCTAAGATCAGGAACAAGACAAGGATGTCCACTCTCACCACTATTATTCAACATAGTTTTGGAAGTCCTAGCCATGGAAATCAGAGAAGAAAAAGAAATAAAAGGAATACAAAGTGGAAAAGAAGAAGTAAAACTGTCACTGTTTGCAGATGACATGATACTATACATAGAGAATCCTAAAAATGCCACCAGAAAACTACTAGAGCTAATCAATGAATTTGATAAAGTTGCAGGATACAAAATTAATGCACAGAAATATCCTGCATTCCTATACACTAATGATGAAAAATCTGAAAGAAATTATGGAAACACTCCCATTTACCATTGCAACAAAAAGAATAAAATACCTAGGAATAAACCTACCTAGGGAGACAAAAGACCTGTATGCAGAAAACTATAAGACACTGATGAAAGAAAGTAAAGATGATACCAACAGATGGATAGATATACCATATTCTTGGATTGGAAGAATCAATATTGTGAAAATGACTATACTACCCAAAGCAATCTGCAGATTCAATGCAATCCCTATCAAATTACCAATGGCATTTTTTACAGAACTAGAACAAAAAATCTTAAAATATGTATGGAGACACAAAAGACCCCGAATAGCCAAAGCAGTCTTGAGGGAAAAAAATGGAGCTGGAGGAAGCAGAGTCCCTGACTTCAGACTATACTACAAAGCTTCAGTAATCAAGACAATATGGTACTGGCACAAAAACAGAAACAGAGATCAATGGAACAAGATAGAAAGTCCAGAGATAAACCCACGCACCTATGGTCAAGTAATCTATAACAAAGGAGGCAAAGATATACAATGGAGAAAAAACAGTGTCTTCAATAAGTGATGCTGGGAAAACTGGACAGCTACATGTAAATGAATGAAATTAGAACACTCCCTAACACCATACACAAAAATAAACTCAAAATGGATTCAAGACCTAAATGTTAAGACCGGACACTATAAAACTCTTAGAGGAAAACATAGGAAGAGCACTACTTGACATAAATCACACCAAGATCTTTTTTGACCCACCTCCTAGAGTAATGGAAATAAAAACAAAAATAAACAGGGCTTCCTTTGTGGTGCAGTGGTTGAGAGTCCGCCTGCCGATGCAGGGGACACGGGTTTGTGCCCCGGTCTGGGAGGATCCCACATGCTGCGGAGCGATTGGGCCCGTGAGCCATGGCCGCTAAGCCTGCGCGTCCAGAGCCTGTGCTCCACAGCGAGAGAGGCCACAACAGTGAGAGGCCCACGTACTCTAAAAATTAAAATAAATAAATAAATAAATAAACAAATAGGACCTAATGAAACTTAAAAGCTTTTGCACAGCAATGGAAACCATAAACAAGACAAAAAGACAACCCTCAGAATGGGAGAAAATATTTGCAAACAAATCAACGGACAAAGGATTAATCTCCAAAATATATAAACAGCTCATGCAGCTCAATATTAAAGAAACCCAATTCAAAAATGGGCAGAAGACATAAATAGACATTTCTCCAAAGAAGACATACAGATAGCCAAGAAGCACATGAAAAGCTGCTCAACATCACTAATTATTAGAGAAATGCAAATCAAAACTACAATGAGGTATCACGTCACACCAGTCAAAATGGCCATCATCAGAAAATCTACAAACATCAAATGCTGGAGAGGGTGTGGAGAAAAGGGAACCCTCTTGCACTGTTGGTGGGAATGTAAATTGATACAGCCACTATGGAGAAAAGTATGGAGGTTCCTTAAAAAACTAAAAATAGAATCACCATATGATCCAGCAATCCCACTACTGGGTATATATCCAGAGAAAACCATAATTCAAAAAGACACATACACCCCAATGTTCACTGCAGCACTATTTACAATAGCCAGGTCATGGAAGCAACCTAAATGCCCATCGACAGATGAATGGATAAAGAAGATGTGGTGTGTGTATATATATATATATATATACATACACAATGGAATATTACTCACCCATAAAAAGGAACTAAATTGAGTCATTTGTTGAGATGTGGATGGATCTAGAGACTGTCATACAGAGTGAAGTAAGTCAGAATGAGAAAAACAAATATCGTATATTAACGCATGTATGTGGAACGTAGAAAAATGGTACAGATGAACCGGTTTGCAGAGCAGAAGTTGAGACACAAATATACAGAACAAACGTATGGACACCAAGGTGGGAAAACCGTGGTGGGGTGGGGATGGTGGTGTGCTGAACTGGGCGATTGGGATTGGCATGTATACACTGATGTGTATAAAACTGATGACTAATATGAACCTGCAGTATAAACAAACAAACAAACAAACTAAAAACAACTAATACTAAACTTTCTTTGGGTTATTTGTATGGAAATATGTTAATATAAATGTTTCAGACATTGCATGAAATTTCTAAAAATCTTGTATGTTCTGGTATAATGTTATGAGTCATAATTCTAGTTATTACTTTAAAATGTATATCTCAGGAATAACTAAATTTCTTTGTCAATTGCATTATTATGAACTTTCATCAAATCTTTAACCATGGTCATTTTAAGTCTTTTGTCATTTACAGACAGTTCTGGGTGTACTCTGATGCTTTTGCAAAAATGTTCCTATAAAAGGGTTTCATCTTCAAGGAATCATGGAAAAGACTCTGACAAGTACACGTTTCTGGTAACTGACTATACTGCTGAACTGAATGACTAAGCATTTTCAGAACTCTAATGGAAAACTGATGAATTCATAAAAGCGCTAACAAAAGATCAAGATAAAAAAAATTAATTACATGGGACTGAGTGAAGTGATGAGGATGATTAAAATTTTTGTGACTTTTTGTTTGAATTAAAAAAAAAAGAACAGAAAAAAAAAAAGAGTAGGAAATCTTGCCTCTCTGTAATATATATCGTGAAAGGTCTGCATAAATACTTATAAAAAATTCTGTATTTAGAAACCTATTCAAAATAGGTCTTCTTGGGCTTCTTAGAAGTGTCAATAAACTCATATGATGCACTTCCAAAAACAAAAAATTGCAATAATGTTTTGCAAAGTGACTATCAGTTTGCAGTCCCACCAGGAATGTATGAGAATTCAAGTTGTTCCACATTTTTGGCAATATTTGGTATGGTCAGATTTTTTATTTTAGACTAATAGGTATATACTTATATCCCATGATGGTTTTAATTTTCTTTTCTCTAATGACTAATAATATTGAGAATACTTTCATGTCTTATTTGCCATATAACTTGTTTTGTGATTTTTCTAATATTTTACTTTTTAATTGAGTTGTTTGTTTACTTATCATTAAGTAAACAAAACACTTTGTAAATCCTGATAATTCCTTATAAATTCAAATACAAGTCCTTCATCAGATATGTGATTTGCAAATATCTTCTCCTACTGGAAGGCCTGCCTTTTTTATTGTCTTCACAGTATCTTTCTATGAGCAGGAATTCTTAATTTTGAGAAAGTCCAAATGGTCATTTTTTTTTTTCTTTTAGGGGTAGTGCTTTTAGTGTCGTGTTTAAGAAATCTTTGTCCAACCCAAGGTCGTAAAGATTTTCTCCTATGTTGTCTTTCCCTGTGTTTTGTAGTTTTCAGTTTTACACTTAGGTCAGTGATCCATTTTGAGTTAATTTTTGTATAGGTCACAAGGTATGTATCAAGATTCATTTATTTTTGCATCTGAATATTCAATGGTTCCCACACCATTTGTACATAAAACTACCCTTTCTCCACAAAACTGACTTTGTATCTTTGTTTAAAATCAATTGACCATGGATGTGTGGGCCTATTTCTGGATTCTCTATTCTGTTAATTGAGGCACATATTTTTTTTAGTAGATATGTATTCATTTTTAATAAAATTTTTTTAAAATACTGGCTTTCTGACTCCAAGTTGTGGCCTCCTCTCTTAAATTACCCAGTCCTTGAAATTATGATTTCCTGAAGTTATACTGAACAAAGTTACTGTAAAATACAAATATCCCATACAAAGTATGTCACATGAAGTATCCTCATTTGCAAGACATCTTGTGAATTGTTATGACTTGCCACTGAAACATAAGGCTCTTGTTGCAAAGAACATTAAAAAGTACAGTCTCTTTTAGACTTTATAAATAGACCCCAATGCTGACAAATATGTTTTTTAAAACTAAGACATTTTAAGAGTAGGGCTACTTTGAATATATTATTTGGAACAAATACATAGATTCATCAAGTCCCTAAGCCCTGTGCAATTTCAATTAGCTACCTGCCAAGAGCCATAGATAACATAATATAGCTGTATAGAGAAAATGCCATCTGCCTCTGTGAGCAAAAATCACTCTAGTATCAATGCCTATGATTCCTCAAAGCTCTCTTGATTCCGCTGATACTATATCTAAGGTTAACCACAGAGAACTTCTCTGTGAATGTCTCCAACTGCAGAGACTATAGGGCCCCTGGGTCCATCCAGCACTGTACGAGATTCATTGATAACACTGATTGTGTGGATCGTGCATGGCACAGTTAACCACACCGAGATATTCATGAACAAATGCTCTAAATTGGCAGAAACCACTGAATCCTTGCCAGTTCCTGTGGTAAACTAAATATCCAAGTTTTTCTAACTGCATTTTTTTTCTTTTTTGATCCAGGAAACATATAATGTGAGGATCATTAATTCCCAAGAAGAAACTTGCATTATCTCTCATAACCAAAGAAAACACCCCTGAGATGATGCCAGAAATATAAATAGAAGTAAATAACACTGTGGACATTGAAAGATTGTTATCGTGTGGTAAAAGCAACCTTTCCCCTGCATCTAGTCCTTCAGGCCATGTGACTGATGGGTAAGTTTTTTGTGGTTACCTCTCCCTTTGAGGTGATCCTATATAGGGTACCGTGTGCCTAGAGCATCAGTTCCAGCTTGACCAGGTAAGTGATGGGCCATTATTGGTTCCAACTCCTGCTCATCTTAACCTGCAGTCAGCACACAGGCAAGTTAGAATAGCCCAGCAAGACCCAGACATCATCTGTGTCAATTTATTAGTTGTGCAAAAGAGAATCCACCCTAGTTAAAGAAGGAAAGAATTAAAGGGCTTTAGAAAGTTCACAGTCTTTGGAAGGGTCTGAGAAGCAAGCTCTAGACTAAGTTTCCAGGAATAACATCTAGAACCACACATCACAGAGCTGGTCTGGCAAAGGTCATACTGGCTCTGGCACAATCAGGAAGTTGCTGCCATCATCACTGACCCCAGAACATGCTGTATTTGCTTGGGATCACACCAGCAAGATGGCTCTCCATGCCATATCTGTCTCTTCATATAACTGTGTTTCTCTTTACCTTTCATTTCAGTAGTTTCATTATATGTGCCTCGGAATACTTTTCTTTGTATTTATCCATCTTAGGAGTTTGCTGAGTTTCTTGAAAATATAGATTAATGTCATTCATCAAATTTGGTAAGCTCTTGTATGTTATTTCTTCAATACTGTCTCTATCTCATTCTCTCTCTCCTCTTTCTGGGACTTCAATTACCTGTATATTAAACCTTTTTACTATGTTCCATATCTCTCTTATGTTCTCTATTCTGCTTTCATTTTATTATTTTTCTCTTCATGTACTTCATTTTGAAGATCGTCTATTGATCTACAAGTTCATTAATTCTACCTTCTCATAATGTCTAGTCTGCTCTTAAGGCTCATCCAACGAGTTCTTAAATTCAGGTATTATATTTTACATTTCTAGAATGTCCATTTGATTCATTTTTATATATTCTAATTCTCTACTGAAATATTCCATATTTTCATCCATTTTTTCATCTTTTCTTCCATTTTCTTTAACACATTTGTCATAATTATTTTGTAGTTCTTACCTTTTAACTGCAATATCTAGTTCATTTCTGAGACAGTTTTATTCCTTTATAATCAGTCACTTTTTCCTGTTTCTTTGAATGTTTGGTAATTTTTATCTGGGGCTGAACATTGTGAAGGATATATCCTAGAGGCTCTAAGTTATATTATTTTTCTCTAAACAGTGTTGAGTCTTTAGTCTGGAAGGTAGTTAAATTGCCACAAAATCTCCTGGATTGTGTTGATGATTTATTTTTACTTTTTTTATGGTAGGTCTGTTTCAGTTTTGTCCATAATCCTCGAGTGCAGCCCATACCCTTAAGGCATGACCTTCCTGGAGTTTCAGCTGAACGTCTAGAATGTTCACCAGGATTTCTCCACATAAGCTGGGCTAGGACTCAAATATCTACACCTCCCCAAAACTGTGTGACCTCTGAAATTTCTATTCAGTTATCAGCCTACCAGTAGTTTTTCTCTCTTGGCCTTTTGGCATCTCATTCTCTGCATTCAGAGCTTATAATTTGGCAAAGGACCCATGAGATATTTTTGTAGGCATTTTGGAGGCTCTTTATCTGCTGTACCTTCATCTCTGGTACCCTATCCTCCAAATCTCAGGTGCCTTTGTAGGCCAAACTCCAATATCTGCTTCCTTCACCTATCAAGATTATAATTTTCTGCTTGGGTTATTTCTCTCTCCACCTTATATTAAAAGATGATGTCAGGGGAATTTCCTGGCAGTCCAGTGGTTAGGACTCCACGCTTTCACTGCCGAGGGCCCAGGTTCAATCCCTGATTGGGGAACTAAGATCCTGAAAGCCATGTAGCATGGGGGAAAAAAAAGAAAAAAGAAAAAACACAGGATGTCAGGAAGAAATTCTGAGCAAATATAGGGCTCACCTTCAAAGTTTTATTTCAAGGATCTTATCCAGGCACTGGCTGTCCAATGCCTGCAAACATTTTTTAAAATAATATTTTGTTCATGTTTTATAGTTGTTTATGGTGGTATCGGTTATTATCACTGGAATTGGAACTCAAAAACTACATTTTAAATTAAAGTACCATACACCATCTGATTTGTAAAACCGAAGTCTAAGTCTATTCTCCAGAAGCAAAGGAGGCTGAAATCTGTGGAGAAGGGAGATTATGGGAGGAGTTGATGCCATGAAAAATGATCAAAGTGTGGAAAGGGTGTTCAAATGCTATTTATTCAAAAAGGTGTCTTCTACCCCATCATTATCTGACTTCCCTAACTACTATGGCTTCTTGGTTAGGATGTTCATTAGCTAGAGATGGGGGAAAAGGGCACAAAAACAAGATGAAGTCAAGAAGAAAACTAAGTGCCTGGTAACATGATTCATGCCCAAAATATACCTCAGTTTTATAGATTATCAGGTTTTCTTTTTAAAGTCACATGTGACTCTGAAGCGTATTCAGTGTTGACAATTAAGACTTGTACTTCATTTCTTAATGACTTTGCACATCCACATACTTGTTTCTACAGCAAGATTCCCTCATAAATAAGGTAAAAAGAAGGTAGTGAAAATAGTACTATCTCAAGAGGTTAAGAAGAGAAAAAAATGCCTAAGCCTTATTACATACTTCGACAAAAGTTACTCAGCACCAAATGTGTTCCAATCACTGAAAAATCTGATGCGGGGGAGGTGTTGGAGGGCTAGAGGAGTTGGAGGGGGTGTATGTTATACCAGGATGAATAAGATGGGGTTCCTGCTTGCAGTTGTACAGGGGACATAGATTTTTCAGTGTGAGAGGTCCACTAGGATCAGGAAGGAAAAGTGTTGACTGGATTAGGTAATATGGAGGCCACTGGTCACTTTGGAGAGAGGAGAGGATTTTGGTGGAGTGGAGAGGTCACAAGTCCTGGAGAAAAATATAATCTAGATTATTCTTTCAAAAGGTTGATTTCAAATGAAAGGGTAGAGAATAGGGACTGCCCAGGTCCTAGAGGATGACTGAGAGAAATACCCCACAGAGTAAAAATAAAGAAAAAAATAAGGAAAGGGGATAATCAGTAGAACCCAATTTCTAAAGTGGTTAGATGGGTCAGAGTCCCAAACATCAGAGGGAAGGACTGGATGTCATTGTGTAGAAGACATCACATCCTCCATTGGGAGGGAAGCAGGGGACTAGCAGGAGACAGACACAGGGTGGGCAAGGCAGGAATTAAGGGTCCATTTCATACCTCCATGACTTCATTTTATTGATAAAGTAGCAAGTGGGTTGTCTCCTGGGAGTCTGGTGGGGAGGGTGTATGGTGTTAGGTAAGAGTCTTGTAAGGACAGGTGATCCTTTGAAACAGTGATAAGGGGAATAGGAAGAACTGGTGAACAAAGGACAAGACTAAGGATTCCCATGCTGACATTTCATTGAGAGTCCGGATAAGATGACTTTTCCTTAGTAGTACTTGGCCACCCAGTATGGACACAGAGAAAGTCAACTGTGAGACAGATATGGGAATGAGGCTCCCCAGCCATTCTGTAGACAGACGAGGATGTTAAGGAATCAAGCGCACAGCTAACAGAGTGGTCTAGGCTAGTGCCAGGACGGTCTGGGGCTGGTAGTCTAGGAAAATTTAGGGCAACAAAGAGCAGGTTTTGTGGGAGCAGGAGAATAAGATCTCTACTTTCCCACTTTCATCTCAGCCCTCTTGTGAGAGGCCTAAAAGCCTCTACTTGCTACAGCAGCAGTTACTGATGGAAAACCAAAATAAAACAGAGACAGAGAACTCATTATTTCAAAATTCCTTTAACTCTTTTCTTAAAGACACAAATCGTCTAAATCATCCCCCACAAGCCCCTTTAAATTCCAAGACTAAGAACAAAATTATGGTTAAATGTTTAACTAATGTTTATTATAGCTAGCATGTTGGTTTTAGAAAGGTCAAATTTATGACACAATGAAGTAATATTTTTCACATTCTGTGAGTCTATTTTATAGCACATTGGGGCCCACAGTATAATAAATGTCTTCCATTATTTTGTAAGATTCTTGTATGCAAAGCTGTGTAGGGCAGTGATAATACGGAATTTCAAATCAACTGAGCTGGCGTGAACCTTAAGGCGGGTCACTTTATCTTTCAGGACTTCACCCTTCAGACTTGTAAAATGAAGACTAGGGATAAATCTCCAAGTTTCTTTACAGGTTAAAAAAAAATGAGCATAATTTAATATTTTTAATTACTACTGAATCGATAGAGTTACCCCTTTTCTTTTATGATATATTTTTGGTCCGAGCTATAATTTACTGAGTCTCAGTCCTTGATCAGGAACACAAACTCCAATGATAACACTGTCTCTATGGAAAATAGAATCCATTTTACCACAATTTACTTTATGTTCCAATTTCTCCACTCTCTGCCCACATTTACTCTTTGGAGGCTGCAACTCCAAAAGTTCAGAGATAGTTGTTCACCATATTGTGACCATGTGTCTCTGTGGAGACTCCATATTATGTTGTCTCCACTGACCCCAGCTCCTGATTTCATGGGTGAGTGCTCTACAGCACCCTTGCACATTTTAACTTGGATTTGTCATTGAGGGTAATATCAGAAAATGCCTATAAAGCACCTATTCGAATGCCTGAGATGTTGGGGGCTCTCCACAGAATACGCCTGATACGTTGGGCAGCATGATGTATGGGAAATAATCAAAACACTGCCTTATTTTTGTCCCCCATTCAGATGTTTCTCCTGTCACTAGATGAAAACTAAGCAGAACCCATGGCTCACTCTTGGGTTACAGAGGGTCCCACAGTCACTTTAAGTCACAAAATACAGTCTTGATTCAAAATTAAATTGTCTAGTTCTAAGAGATTAAGCAACTCTTCCCTCTTTATTCAGAAGATAACATTTCCTTTCATTCCCTACATGCTTAGGCCATCAGAGTCCAGGAGTGGGAGGGAAAAGGGGAGGAGAGGTAAAGGGGAGAAGCAGAGTTCTCATTGGACTGGTGACTGACGCTGTCCCCAGTAAACCCGGCAGGTGCTTAATGCTGACTCTTGCCCTCCTATCAGTTTTCTTGTCTGGACTGTTCCTGGAAAATTCCCCATACACATTTTCCTTTAGCTAATTCTCTTCCACCTTCAGGTTACCATTTATTGCTGTTCCACCTCACTGTTTTGGGTGGAGCCCAAACCTCTGGCAAGAGCTTTGCTGGGCAGGAAAATCTCAGACCTTTGAAAATGACCCCATGCCACTATCCAATGATTTCTTAAATAGAGCACTTAAAAGACTGATAAATAGTATTTCATTAGGACCTTCCAGAAAGCAGGAAAATGTTGCTCCAACTTTAACCACAAGAAAAAGCTGAATAGCCTACAACATCAAAACTTTTCTTGAACCCATCGGAGAAGAGGTCATGGGGCAATAAACTAGCCTGAGATTTAAAGAAAGGTAGATGTCTTACCTTTCTGGTAAGACAGACTGGCTTACCTGAGACAGAGCCCCTGGAAAAGACAAGGCCATCCTAGAAGGGATAAGAAGATTGCAGGTAAAACTGTGATGATCCCATAGTTACACTTTAACAATTGCTGCTGTGGCAGAGTGTTAGCTTCTGTATAAAACCCATGGAAGCTACAGACGTAAAGGGAATTTACACCCCTTCACAGGCTTTTCTCTACAAACCTCACAGAATGCTCCTAAGAAAGATGGAGGTCAGGGTAAGCGAGCAGAGGAAGTTCCCTATGGGTGTGCAAATCAGCGAGAGAGGAACAAAACCCTACTGAACAAAAGGCGCTGTGGGTGGGGAGGGATGCAGAGCAGCAAACTCACCAGGGCGCAAGTATAGACCCTTTACAGCTGGGGAAAGGGAACAAAGAAATCTTCCTCTCCTGGGGAAGAAGCAGCAAGCTCTCTCCCTCACAGGAACAAGCAAGACCAGAGGCGAGTCTGGAGTTCATCTGCCCTGGGGAGGAGGGCACAGCTACTGAGTAGGTCCTGGCCCCAAGACCCAGGGACATAGGTCCTGCCCAAGACTGAGGCTGAACCAAGAAAGCAGAATGCCTCTTCCCCAGCCAGGCTAGCAAGGGGCTAGTAAGAACCTACTGCAGCAGAAGGTGCAAGAGGAGCAAGTCTCTCTCTTGGGCTCAGGTTCACAGGGAAAGCCTGAAGCCTACTCCTACCATAAGCAAAGTACCACTAATTGCCAAAAACTGAAGACAACTGGTGAATGGATAAACTGTGATAAACCCATATCATGGAATACTACACAGCAATTAAAAACGACGAAACTATTGACATACACAATAACGTGGCTGGATTTCAAAGGCATTATGCTAAGGGAAAAAAGCCAGACTCAAAAAAGCGCATACTATAATGGTTACATTTATATGACATTTTAGAATAGGCAAACTATAGGGACAGAGATCAGTAGTTGCCAAAGGCTGAAGGTGGGTGAGGTGTTGACTACAAAGAGGCATGAAGGATGGCTGACAGTGATGGAACAGTTCTACATCCTGACTGCAGGGGAGGTTACGTGTCAGGCATTTGTCAAAACTCAGAACTGTACACTAAAAAGGGTGATTTGTACAGTATATAACTTATACCTCAAAGACATTTAAAATTAAAAAAAACAGAATTTCATTAAAATTAAGAAGGTTTGTTTATGAAAAAACAATGTTAAGAGTGTGAAGAGACAAGTTACAGATTGGGAGAAAAAAATAGAACCTGCATACAGAATATATAAAGAACATACAAATGAGTAAGAAAAAAAGGCAGGCGATGGAATAGAAAAATGGGCAAAGGACCCAAGTGGCCATTTCACAAAAGAGAATATTCAAATGGCCAATATGCATAAGAAAAGCTGCTCAATATCTTTATTCTAAATGCAAATGAAAATCATAATGAGGTGCCACTACACATCCATCAGATTAGCTGAAGTGAAAGATTGGCAACATCAATGTTGGTGAGGACGTGGAGCAACTGAAAGTGGCTGCAAATTTATATAACCACTTTGGAAAACTATTTGGCAGTCTTTACTAAAGTGAAACACCCATGAGCCTTATGATGCAGCGATTCCACTCCTAGGTACTTATCCAAGAGATATGAGGGCCTATGACCACCATAAGACATGTTCAAGAATGTTCATAGCACCATTATCATAACAGCAAAAACCTGAAAGCAACACAAATTCCCATCAATAGGAGAACATACAAATAAATTGTGGTACATGTATATTATGTAGGAAGTACTACCCAGCTATAAAAAAGAACAAATAATTGCAACATGCAACAAGGACGAAACTCACAGATATGATGAGTGAAAGAAGTGTAAAAGAGTATATACTGTATGATTCAATTCATATGAAATTCACCAATAAGCAAAACTAACCTATGGTGATGAATTCAGAATAATGGTCATGAATGGGGCCAGTATATACTGAGAAAAGGCATGAGAGAGTCTTCTGAGCGGTTCTATACCTTGACCCTGATGGTATTTCTATGGGCAGCATATATTTATAAAACTTTATTCAATAGCACACTTAGGTTCTGTGTGCTCTACTGCATGTATGTTTACCTCAAGGTAATACAATAAAAAGAAAATATCACCTACAGCATAGTTTAAGGGCTAATGATAATGTGTGCAAAATGAGTATAACCAGACTAGGAGTACATAAGGACTTGTCGTGGCCCCTGACTACCCTCCACCTTTTTTTTTTAGAGTCACTGAGTGTTCCTAATCAGTCACAGATGGAGAAGAAACACACATTAGCTCTGTAGCCCATGGTAGATAGGGCTTGATGCAGCTTCTATTGCTTTTAGGTCCTAAGCTTATGCAATGTCAAAAGAAATATATTTTTGTTTAAAAAAATGCAGGGATTTCCCTGGTGGTGCAGTGGTTAAGACTCTGCGCTCCCAATGCAGGGGGCCCGGATTCAATCCCTGGTCAGGGAACTAGATCCCACATGCATGCCGCAACTAAGGAGCCCGCCTGCCACAACTAAGACCTGGCACAACCAAATAAATAAATATTAAAAAAAGAAAAAAATGCAGAGCAGACATTTTTCCTCTAATGTTTTAAAATAGAGACATTTGTTTCTATATGCTATTAACTGCTATAATATAACATCTACCAGCTTATTTTTTCTATCAAGAGAATATAATTTCTTGTTGCACCATCATCATCCTACCATGTCATTTATCAGTAAATTAATATTTGGGCACTGTATGTATGCTGTAACTCAATACAACTGTGTGTGTGCGTATGCCACATGTATCTTTATTTCTCAACCACAAACAAGCAGTTGGCATTATACTGCAGTTACAGAACTACTAAGTTTCAGAGAGCTGGCTAAGGTCACCAACTCCAGGTTCAACAGTTTCATGGGTAATAATATTGTTGGCAATTTTGTGAGGTCCGACCAGTCCCCTGCTCGGGGAATTAGTTAGCTCCCAGGTCCTGTCTCAGCTTCTCCAGTTTGTATGGTTCAGACCATTCTACTCTTTAAGTATAAGGCGGATTGCCAAATCACAACTCCCAGGCATCCTGCAAAATAAGCAGGTCACCTTAGGGGCAACCTTTACCCACTCAAAAATTCACCTCACATTAGCAGTAAGGATTTGGCACCACCCCAAATCATTATTTTCCTTACTCATAAGTTTAAGGCATGATACAATTCATGTTTGGTGGCCCTTCCAACGCTCCTAGAGAGGCCATATTCACATGGGGCCTCCAGGACTCATGCACCCGTGACCAGGCACAGCAGCCACTCGTTTTCAGTTCTGCCACTAACGTAATTCCTCTATATTTCCCTGCAAGTGTCAGACACCAGTGCTCAAGCCTCCAACTACAGGGGTTACACACTCAACTCTCCAAGTCATCCTGGAGGCCCCTCGCTGGGTCTGAGCAGGAGGAAAACCCTGTCTGCTCCCCCTCTCACTCTGCTGAGTGCTCACACACAGCCCATCAAGCTCTCCTCAATGTTTCTCTTCACAAATCCTCCCTCCTCTTCATAATTTGACCCTTTTTTAAAAAAACATCTTTAATGTGAATGAGAGGTCCATGAGTCTGGAGCAGCGCCAGACATTTACTTTATAATTACATTCTGCATTTTCATCCAGCACCTCACTCTGTTGTACAGCATTTGTGGTTGGTATTGGACATCCTCAATCAAAACTTCAATACTCACCTCCTGTTATAGTAACTTCAGGTTGAACCGTATGAAATTGTTGATTGTTCACAATTTTTGATCTAAAAGAATTTCAATTTCATATGGTTTGAACTAACAATTGTATTCAAAATAGGCTTTCTAGAGAAATGGGACTTTAGGTTGGAATTGAACTAAAGGGAAAAGTGAATTCTTAAGTGAATCCCCAGGCAAATACTAAAGCACCTTCTGCAAAGCGTCTCACCTTGGCTTTCAGATCAGCACACACTTCCTGTTGCTTTTTCCTATCCTTAACCAACATGTTTTCCATTTCATGAGTTGCACAGGCCTCGGCCACTGTCAGCACAGCCTTCTGTATAAAGTCTCTCCTATTCTTACTCCAACTTGCTATCAGGATCTTTCGCTGCTCCTTAGCAAAGCGATATTGGTCACAATATTTTTCATGTTCGACCTGAAAAGGTAACAGGTGGTAAACGCTTATGAAACTGAGCCTACGCTTTATGTCATTGTTACAAAAGTGAATAAAATGAATTATAACCAATGATTTTGAAAAATAAGGGACAAACATCTTAATAGTAAATACAACAACCAGGACCAAGTACCAGTCCCAGAGTTCTGAGCCCATGGCTAACTGGTGACTGAGGACCAGTCATTAAATGTTTTTAAGTTTTATACAGGATGGAGTCAGACCAGACAGCCCTAAAACAACTTCTACCCCTATATAGCAATGAATCTATGAGCAGAAAATATGATTTCCCCTACATATAATTTCAAAAATACTCCATCTTTAAATCAGCTTTGCTGTATTAACAGTGACTCCAGGTGCTTCAGTTAGATATATGCTAATAAACATTAAAAATTGCCACAATGATCCTGAAAACTCAGTTTGCCCTTGATTACTGAAACAATCAGATGTTCAGACATCTAAACTTGAAGTATTTATAGCAATGACAGTAGTCCTTCCCATCCCACACTCCTGAGGGACATGATATTCTTACATAGGTACCAATAGTTCCTGCTGCCAGTGAATCCCAACCCTGGGAGATTTGAGTCTTGAGGGAAAGAACAGGACGGGAGATAGCCTGAGTAGTTCGAAAAATCTCTGTAGGTGATTCTGAAATACTTATATAGAGGTGTGTCTCCTGCAATTGAGAGTCAGTGCTCTAAATAATTCTTTATTTTGCCAGTATAGACCACATCTCTGAATTTGATACATTACTTAACCCCTAAGCGATGTGAGAAAAGAAGCTAGCGAGCAGCATAAGGTTGGTCCTACCTAAAAAAAAATAACTTAGGTATGGTTAATTAAGTACATAATGAAACGGGCTATGGCTTCACTGAAACCAAATATCAGCTTCTAAATTCTGTTTGGTAAACTTCTTAGCTTTATTCCCCTAAGCCAAGAATATGCTTAAAACTTGGCAAACATTAAGGAAGTATACACCATGCAGAAATGCATACTAATTATCCCAATGTAAGAAGTAAATGCAAAAATCTTTATCATATTAATAGTAGGCAAATATAAAAATCTACACAGTTAAAAATGACAGCTGGTCACAGAAGCAAACAGAATCTATAGGGAATAAAAAGAAAGATCTAATTTAGTAAATTAAGAGTTTTGTAAAATCCAGAATGAATTATTATATAACATGTTTTTTACACAACAAGGATTTGCTATAAAATAAAGGTCAGAATTAAAACAAATAATTGGGTGGGGGTTGGTGGGTGGGAAAGGATAAGAGAGGTTGGTCATACTAGTTGTGTGGCCTTTGCCTCAGTTTCTTCACCTGAAAAGTAAGGATAACTATAGTACTTCTCTCATCCACTGTTATGTGCATTACAGGAGTTTACACATGACTGAGATAGGATAAATTCTATACACGCTAGTATTGTTACTTGCTTGATTTAAAACAATTACAAAATGCTGGGTATGTGATAATATTTTATAGCATGGCCTATTTAAAAGGTAAGAGTCGGACTTCCCTGCAGGCAACATGGGTTCGAGCCCTGGTCCGGGAAGATTCTACATGCCGTGGAGCAGCTGAGCCCGTGTGCCACAACTGCTGAGCCTGCACTCTGAAGCCCACGAGCCACAACTAGTGAGCCCACGTGCCACAACCACTGAAGCCCACGTGCCTAGAGCCCGTGCTCTGCAACGAGAGGCCACTGCAATGAGAAACCCATGCGCCATAACGAAGAGTAGCCCCAGCTCGACGCAGCTGGAGAAAAGCCTGTGCACAGCAACGAAGACCCAGCGTAGCCAAAAATAAATAAATAAATTTATTTTTTTAAAAAAAGGTAAGAGTCTATGCATGTTTGTTTACATATATGTTTTAAAGTGAGTTACTATGAAATTCACTGGTGACATGGTAACTTCTGTTTCCTTGTCTATGTTACCTTGTCCACTAAAGAATGTAACCATAACTTCCCAGGGAAATTTCAGCCAGGACTCTGAGTTATGAATTTGGGGCATTTGTGTTTAGACCCGTCTAGGGGGATCAAGTGGAGTTGTGGTGGGGATGGTGTAGGTAGGCACCAGCTCCCAAGGCAAGTGTTGGCTTCCCCACGACTAGAAGGACTGAGGTGTGGTAGGCTGTGTGAAGGCAGGAGCAGGCACCCCATTTTCAGGCAAGACTCAGAGATGGCAGAACCTCTGAAATGGGCAGGTGAATGTACAGACACCTGGAGGTCAACACTAGCAGAGCAACCCAGGGGACCATGGTGAAGCTCTCTGTGGCAAGTAAGCCACAGAAGAGTGAATGTGGCCAGAGGGATCTCCCACCTTTTTATGTACCACACTGACCCGAAAAATGGTAGACTTTCAAAATATAACCCTATTATTTTCTAGAGTGCAGAAAAAAAAATCATTTTAGAGCACCATTTAAAGTATATATATATTTTGCTCAATAATTATCAATCATTAAAACAATTTAACTTGCCAGCATATAGGGTCCAGCACTCACCAAATCATGCCTCGATTTGTGAGGAAAATGTCTCTGTAACATGTCCAGATACAGAGTCCTTCTGCCACTGAGATCCCCAGGATACTGATCCACAAGAGCCTGGTAAAACCAGTGGTCTTCATCACTTAATTGGAAGTTTCTGGAAGAAATAAAAATGTCACAACACTTTAAGCAATCATGGAGTTTGAGGGACCTTAAACTGTTTAAGCTGTTAGTGAATGATAATGATTATATTAAATAAAGACTTTTTAAAAAATACATTAGTCAAATTAAATGTCTCCTATAGAAAAAGTTCTAAATTATAACACAATGGGTTCTTTCAATCCTTTATTTGGTCTTGCCATGAGTTTCAGGAATAATTTGAAGAAGTTTAACAATGAGACATAATATTTTTAAAATATTTATTCTATCTTGCCTACAACAATATTTTAAAAATTATGACCAATGAATGAAATAATAAATTATTACCTCTACAGATTAAAAAGGAATTTTGCTAATTCAACAAACTTCCTGTTTCTAGACTGGAGGAAAACACAAATGTAGAGAGTCAAATAAACAATACACAAAGGAAACCAAGGCCTGAGGAAGGCACATATTAAGGTTGACTTTAAAAGTAAGTCTAGGGACTTCCCTTGTGGCACAATGGTTAAGAATCCGCCTGCCAATGCAGGGGACACGGGTTCGAGCCCTGGTCCAGGAAAATCCCACATGCTGTGGAGCAACTAAGCCCACGTACCACCACTACTGAGCCTGCGCTCTAGAGCCCATGAGCCACAACTACTGAGCCCATGCACCACAACTACTGAAGCCGTGCACCTAGAGCCTGTGCTCCGCGACAAGAGAAGCCACCACAATGAGAAGCCTGTGCACCACAAGGAAGAGTAGCCCCCGCCTCACCACAACTAGACAAAAGCCCACTCGCAGCAACAAAGACACAACACAGCCAAAAAAAAAAAAAAGTAAGTCTAAAATTATCTTTTATTTTACCCGCTCAGCTTCTTGCTTTGTGGAGGTAAGACTAGATATTGGTAGTAAAAAGATAACCAGTGGCATTAAATTTCAGATCACTAAAGAAATCATTTGTAACAGGATCCCTTCAAGTCACCTTCCCAATAACATATCCATCATGCTCCAAAATACCTTTCTTAGTTCAGAACTTTCCGAGGTACTGGCCTGGTTTGTGTATTAGCAAAGCCCTATGCAAAGTAAAAAGGTTACAATATCAGCTTGAACTCTAGACTGAATTAATGTTTCTTTATTATTCTGAGTTTATTTGCATATCATCATTCCTGTTTAATAAGTTGGAATAATCAAATACAGATGCAATCAGAGGGAATATTATTAGCAACAAATATTTCTTTGATCCAAGATGGAGACTTGCTATTGTTTATTTCTATCATTGGCCTTCTACTTTAAAGTTAGTTGTGCAATTTAAAGAATTTTTACAGTATGTCCTCTATGCCCTTGAAAAATATTTGACAATTTAAAACAATAAAAACCTCTTTAAATCAGTGACACTAATGGGAATTCTACCATCCTCATCCAACTTACGCAGTTTCTGTAAAGTATTTCATGATACTGATAAGTAGCAAGAAAGAAACAAAGTTATTTTTCAAAGAAGATAACCTTCTCTAACAGCTCTATAATAGGAAGAAAAAGTGGGCTGGAAGTGTTCCATTAGGAAGAAGCAAACTCTACATTTCTTCTGTATGACATGATAATATATTGCAGAGAAAGAATTTGAGATTTCATTCATTGAACACATTGAGTGTTTGGGGTCTCTCTGAATCAGTTAAGCCAAAGGCTTCTGCAAATAAAGCATCTCAAATAGGAGTATTAAGCCTGGAGAAAGGATTGCCTGAGTGGTTTTGGCATTTAAAACACCCTCAAGTCTTCAGGGACAGTATCTCAGGTCCTCTCTCAAGGAACTCATTTCATTCATGATAACATAAATGCATTTTAATAGCAGAGTTAGCCACATTTCTACATGGCAAGCAATCAGAAAAAGGAATAGACCCAGAGTCGATGTCCTCATTAATGCTTTTAAACTGTTTCTGTAATCAAAGGGACCTGAATACAGTTTGAATTTCCATCTTTATTTGATTACAAAGATAGACGTGTAGGGGTGTATGTGCTGGGGAGGAGGAAGCGACAGAATCTAGGTCCAATAAGCTCTCTGTTCTTTTAAATTGTCATTTATCTATATAAAGGATGCTGTTGGTGCCAGGCTAGATCACCTTGATGAGCTAGAATTCCTATCTTCAAAATGCTGGTAATTCACAGATGTACCTTCCTCCTCTGAAGAACTGTCCTGGGCTAGATGGGAACTGCCTCACCCAGGAGGCTATTCTCCCACCACCTTTCAGAGCCAACCTCAACCAACAACTGGCTGACATGGGGGTACAGAAGGCCAGGCCACTTGCCTCAAGATGAGACCAACTCTGTGATGCCATTCGTGCTCCAGAGTTTCACTGTGGGAGCAAATTGTAACCTGTTTCCATTGAGATCTTCTGCCACAGACATCTTCCCCTCCTCCATCCTGCTTCCCTTACCATCCTTCTCCTGAGAGCACTGCCCAACAAATCACATGTTCTTACAATCCCTGTCTCAGATTTGCTTTTACAGAATTGACCTAAGATAATCTATGAGCAACCTTACCCATAACTGTCAAAAATTATTTAAATTCTTTGGCAAATGGAGAGGTACTTCTAAGCTAATTGTTTTGATGATCTCTCATACTGAATTGTGGTGTAAGATTGTGGCTATCCTCAAAGTGCAGATAGCAAACATTTACAAAAATGTTTTTTAAATAAAAGCACACATTAAGCAGTGTGCATTGCTATAAATAAACATAGCAGCAGAAGAATTAGTGGTACTCAGTACATTTTTATACATTGCATGAACGTATTAATTAGGTACCATTTTAGTGACAACATTAAAACCACTTAAACATATGAAGATAATATAACATTAAAACTACATATTTCAAACCAAGTATGATATGAACAATGATCACATCCATTTTGCTCCTATTGATTTTGGAAACCTCACATCTCAACAGCTTTTTCAAATTACCACAATTACACAAATTGTAAGTCATTTTTCTATTAGATGTAGGATAAAAACGAAAAACATGCTTATAAGAAATGATAGGGCTTCCATGGTGGTGCAGTGGTTGAGAATCTGCCTGCCAATGCAGGGGACATGGGTTCAAGCCCTGGTCTGGGAAGATCCCATATGCCGCGGAGCAACTAAGCCCATGCGCCACAACTACTGAGCCTGCGCTCTAGAGCCCACAAGCCACAACTACTGAGCCCACGTGCCACAACTACTGAGGCCCGTGCGCCTAGAAGGCAGTGCTCCTCAACAAGAGAAGCCACTGCAATGAGAAGCCCGCGCACCACAACAAAGAGTAGCCGCTGCTCGCCGTAACTAGAGAGAAGGCTGCACGTAGTAATGAAGACCCAATGCAGCCAAAAATAAAAATAAATAAAATTATATTAAAAAAAACTTTAAAAAAGAAATGATAATATAAATACTCACAATATTATTATTTTAGAGTACTTATAGCAATTTCCAGAGCTGCTGGCTTAAATTTTGAAGCAAATATTCACATCAGCAACACTATTGGCAGAGTCATGCATCTCCATTAGGATGCTGTCTGTGAGGGAGAAAACTTCCACCACTATATATATATATATATATATATATATATATATATATATATATATATATATATATATATACTGAGTCTTCTGGGTAGTAAAAATCTAAGATGAATATTCAAACATGATAGCCTCTTCACAATAACAAAGTAGCCATTTCCTACTTGGCATCTAAGATAAAATCAAATTTAACGTATCTGAATTTCTAAATTCAAATCTGGACATTTATCTTTTCTAACCTTCATCTTTTCATTATAGAAAAAAATATCTATATAAAATAGCAAATTAAATAAAATCCTAAAATTTAGCAAATCCTAAAATTTTGTACTTAAAAAAAATATCTTCAGACAAAAGATCTTTGGTAGGTCTCTGCAATTTCCATTTTTCTGTCCATCCAAATTTTCTAATTTAAAATGTTTCAGGAAATTTCAGCCTGCAGGAGGATGAGGTATTTATTGCTCAGTCCTTACCCTCCATCCCCCACTGCCAATTGAGGTCCACCAATATCATTTCATCGTGATTTCCCAGGATATGAGACAAAACAGGTAACTCAGAAAAGGAGGACAACAGGGCTGTGAGAATTCAACGAGACCAAGGCCAACTGTCTCCATAATTCTACCTGTTTGAATCGTTACAAAAATCCTAACCTGACTCACAATCAACTTAACTACCAGTTTTCTTCATAATCGTGTTAAACCACTTCCCGAGGGTTCTGGTTCCGTGACATCAAAAGACATTTAGTGGGGTGGGGGCAGCCAGCCATGGCAAACAGCCCATGTAGGGCAACAGGTACCTTAACAGCAGGGACAAGTCTATGAGACTAAACACTGTGTATTCTAACTGGCTGAACTTGTCTTATATTTTCTCAGAGTGAAGGGGGCTTTCCAGCAAAATGGCAATTAGGGCCTCCTGATGCTAGCCGATGCAGTTACCAGCATCTGATGACTACCTTGACTGGCAAATGGCCATAGTGAATCTCGATTGAAGAAAAGCTCTTGTCTCTTCAAGTGTAATGTTATCAAGGGAGTGAGCCACTGGTGGAATAATGTGGATAATAGATGGTTCGGACACAATCTGCTTGTTTGGCAGCATTGGGTCTGACCCTCTAGAAAATACAACTTGACACCACTTTTCAAAGTTGTCTTTCCAAATCATACCCATCCAAACATTGAATCTAATCAGCCTGGTTCCTGAAACTGTCTCCCCAGCTATTCACCACCCCACCCCAGGCCTATTGTCCAAACACAAATCTTTGATTTTCAGCCTGGTTTACAGAGGGCCCTCTGGCCGCAGACTCATTTCTGACCAACAGAATCGGCTCCTTAGATGTTGTTTGGGTATGCACGTTGTCTTCCAGGAGATCATTCCCATTTAGCAGTCCTCACTCTCCTGGCTCCCCAGGCTCTGCCCAGTTTACCTACTCAGGTGGGAGTTGACAGCCAGAATAAAGTGGGCTCTTAGGAGTATGGTCAAAATCCACTGAATTGGGCTTCCCTGGTGGCGCAGTGGTTGAGAGTCCGCCTGCCGATGCAGGGGACACGGGTTCGTGCTCCGGTCTGGGAAGATCCCACATGCCGCGGAGCGGTTGGGCCCGTGAGCCATGGCCGCTGAGCCTGCGCGTCCGGAGCCTGTGCTCCACAACGGGAGAGGCCACGACAATGAGAGGCCCGCGTACCGCAAAAAAAAAAAAAATCCACTGAATTGAAGAATCAACAACAACAACAAAAGTGGTCCAGAAGATAAAGCCAGAACTTGGACCAGCATCCAAAGCCGCCTTCTTCTGAGGGGTGACAGGAAAGTGAAAATAGGACCCTCCAGAATTTCTTAGAGGAGAGTTTAGGAATGAGAATCTGGTCAGAAGAGGAGGTTAAGTGATTTATTTGGAAGCTGCAATTGTTATTTTCATAACAAGCACTCTGTATCTGCTTTTGTATCTGTTTTTACTTAGATACTGTTTCAAAGTAGTTTGCATGGAAAGCTGAATTTTTTACTTAGAATGTGTATTTTTTGGAGGTGGAGTAGCTGGGATGGTGACAATACACCTAAACCATCTTTTGTGCCTATCTCCATCCACCACTAGTTTTAAGAGGCAGTATAATTCCTAGTGGAAGTTTAGAAATAATATGATCAAGATAAAACAGCTTGTTAAAAGTAAAATGTAATAGCTCAGCCATCCCATATGCTAGGTTTTAAATAATTATATTCATCACAAGAACTGTAAGGAAAAGGTAATTGTAGCAGACATCACCTCTACTCTTGCTCCTGCTCACCATAATCCTGATTTTATTCAAGATTTACCACCTTCCTGTACAGGCCCCCCACTTCAGGGTAAGTGAGCCCCATTCCAGCCCCGGGAGTGAATCTTGACTGATCTTAAGCCATTCACAAACACCTGTTCTCAAGCTTTCCGTTCCTCTTCCCAGTGTTCGATATAATCATGGACAAAAGGCCCAAAAGGCCACCGAAATGGGAGGAGAAGTCTTCTGGGGGCAAAGGTTTCCTAGCTCTTAAAACAAGTCACAAGGAAGAAAAGGTCCCCTTCTGCTTCTGAGTGTGGCAGTGTGGAACTGCTCTAGTTGTCTGGCAGAAAGTCATCTATCTACCCTGCAGGAAGGCAGGGCAAGAGAATGCAGAAAACTAGGCCTTGCTGTGCTTGGACTTCTCTACCTCTATGCTTCGAATGAAACAAGAAGTCGCTTTATTATTTATGTTACTTTGACTTGGGTTGGGTATTCTCTTACTTTCAGCTAAAGATATCCTATTTGACAGCTGAATGGAAGAAAAATGACTTTTTTAAAAGTCATTTTTTTAAAAAAGTAGCATCCTAATATTGCTTTGGAAGGAATGTACTTCCTAATATTGTAGCATACTAATATTGCTTTATGAAGGATGTAGAGATGCAGATCCAATGTGGCCAGTGACCAACATCTACAGTGACACTCCTGAGCTGACTGGGAACAGAGAAGTGTTTAACACCAAAGGCCATTTTTAAGACAAAAAAAAAAAAGAAAACCAAACAAAAACAGCTCAAACTCAAACAAACAGAATCGGTAAAGAAAAGATCATCCACAAACACATTATTTGCTCTAATTAAAAAAAAAATCCTATTGAGCCCAAATCTGCTTCCATGTACCATTTTACTCTTCACTTTTGGGGAGCAAGAATATTTTTAGGTGCAATAAAGTTGAAGTGAATAAAGTTACTTTATATGGATATTATTACTCAATTTTCCAGGTTCAAAAGCAAGAATAATAGAACTGGCTTACTTCTTTGGGATGGGATGAGGAAAAGTTTAATTAACAATTATGAGGGCTTCTGAAATTTTAATTGCTACATAAAAACACTTAGAATATCACCTCAAACCAACTACCAGTAATCATTAAGAAACTGTAAGACTGGAATATAAGAATGATGGTTCTTTTTCTTAGTTTGTTTTTTCTTAGACATTAACAATGTTCAACTTTATGTTCTTTTATAGGCACTAGTGTTGGAATACTAGTGTGGAATAAACACACGCCTGTGAGTGTGGTGATTATAATTTCCTACATTACTAGTTCTCCATAGTCTCAGTTTTAATGATACAGTTTCCTCAAAGGATTATATTTACCCACAGTTGGACTTCAAAGTATAAGGAGTAGGAAAGACTTATTATTAATTATTGATTTGATATATAAAGTAAGGTATTATAATTTCTCTCATGTAAAAATTTGACAATCCTGTCTATAGAAATTTTAATCTTGTCTTTGCTTATAGTTACACAGATTTTATTATTTAAATAACAAATTCTATCTATATCATCCAGGTTTAAAAATAACATATATCAATTGTGCTGGACACAAATCTGTCAAGCTGCTATGTTTTCATTTTCTCCAATCTGATTTACTCAAGATTAATTTGATTTCATATCCAGCAAAAAAACAAAAACCTCTCATAAATAACTCTCACTCCATCCTGTAAAACCCTGATTTTTCAGTCTCCTGAAGTATTAAAAATGTATATTTATGCAACATTACACTGTATAGTTTCTATTTGAGGCAATTATATCAAGAAGGCAGTTGTGGGCTACAGTGATCCTAACAATAAAGCCTGCTGAACTAGAAATTTATGGCCACTATTCTTAGATATACTTTTCACAGACATTTAAACAAACATAACGTATCAGTAAATACACAGACTGAGTTATTAATTAAGCAAAAGCAAAAATCTAAGACTAATTTTTGGGATATCCTGCAGAAATTGGACCCATTTTTTTTCCTTGATAAAATGTATTCCACCATAGTCAAGAGAATTTAAAATATACTTCATTCCCACAACAAACGCAGAGTAGGTTGAACAATCACCAAGTGTAGCTTTTAGTTCATGATCATAAAGTAATTAAATATTTTCAATGATGTATTTAAGAGAAAGCTATGAAATACACATGACAAAAAAATAAAATCACTATCTGCAATTATTACCTCCCCAGAAGAAATACAAATTCCCAGGTAAGGTTGGACAATCCATGTTGGAATACGCCAAGAGAAAATGGGAGTTGCAGTGATCAAGGACATTGCTTGAGGGGGTCATGTAAACAATGTGACTAAGTGAACACATTAGTGTTCAAATAATTATGCTCCTGTTTCTGAGCACTTCTCCCCTTATTAACCACCCTTGACATACAATCAGCCCAGATCAGAAATGTAGAACCTCAGACTGGACATGACCAGGCCCTGAATCTTTCCAAAAGTTCTGAGAATACATTCTCAGAGAAAAATGCCACCTGCTAATTGAAGTGTTTTAACTTCCTGTAACTTCATCAAGTAAGCAAATGTCAGTGGTTTATTATGCTCCTTCCCCCGTCCTTCTTCTATCTTTTATTCACCAAGCAAGAGTCACATATGTAAGCATATGTTTATTCAAATATTTTTTAAAGAAAATCATGTGAGAGACATAGAAAACAAACTTATGGTTTCCAAAGGGGAAGGTGGGGAGAGGGATAAATTAGGACTATGGGATTAACAGATATACACTACTATATATAAAATAGACAATCAACAAGGATTTACTATACAGCACAGGGAACTATATTTGATATCTTGTGATAACTTAAAATGGAAAAGAATCAAGAAAAGAATATAGATATATGCATATATATGGATAAATGAATCACTTTGCTATATACCTGAAACTACCACAGTATTGTACATCAACTATACTTCAATTTAAAAAAAATAAAAGAAAGAAAATCATGTGAGGCCACTCACTGTTTCCTGAATGCTGGCTTCTAAGGCTGGTTTTTATCTATTTCATCTTTTATCTTTTTGCCAATTCTGTTGGCAAAACTGACATAAGTACAGGGTCAGAGCTATGCTATATAAATACTGAAAAAGAGAGAGAAAGAGAATATGAACAAGGCACTGGTGATATTCACACATGATAGCCATAGCCAATACCTTGACCAACAAGTCCAAAAGATGAACCAAATGATAGCCTGTTGGTGAAAGTATAAATTGTTTCTACCTTCCTGGAAGGCAATATGGCAATACTCTCAAAAGCCTTAGAATTTTTCATGCCCTTTGGCCAGCAATTCCATTTCTAGGAATTCATCTAAAAGGATTAACCGTGGGATTACTCAAAGTATGGTGACAAGGTTTTTTATTCCAAGGTTTTAAAACAAATACCAAAATATGTAATACGTACATATTTGCCCAAAACCAGGAAATGGGTTAAATTTGTGTGGATGAATTATAACAATGTATCATAATACCATGTATGTAATAACAAATATGCTGTAAAGAATATTTAATACAGTGACTTAAAACATAGAAAAAGGTTAGTAAACATTTATATAGAAAAAATGAATAATATTGGATCCAGTTCACAAACTGGAAAAACAATGGATAGTGTAGAGTATTTTTTCATTTTTATGAACAATATACATATATCTGAAATGTACAAAATGTTACCAGAGGATATCTCTGGTGTTAGAAACTTAGATAAGCTTTTAGTTTCTTCTCTTTGCTTGCCTCAACTTGTAAAAAATTTTCTCTAATAAATGTAAAGAGTTTTGTATTAAGAGAAAAAACAATAAGGGAAGTCCATAAGCTACTAACCAGTTATTTTGAAAGTTACTAAAAATTAGGTAAATTGAAATAATTTAGTTGAAAAAGTACAACTTTGGGGTGTTAGCAATGTATACACAGAGGGACAAAATTGTTAAAAATCATTGTGGATTTTAGAGAGGGCAGACAGCAGAAGCAAGAATAACTACAATCCTGCAGCCTGTGGAACAAAAACCACACTCACAGAAAGATACACAAGATGAAAAGGCAGAGGGCTATGTACCAGATGAAGGAACAAGATAAAAACCCAAAAAACAACTAAATGAAGAGGAGATAGGGAACCTTCCAGAAAAAGAATTCAGAATAATGATAGTGAAGATGATTCAGGACCTCGGAAAAAGAATGAAGACAAAGATCTAGAACGTGCAAGAAATGTTTAACAAAGACCTAGAAGAATTAAAGAACAAAGAAAAAGAGATGAACAATATGATAAATGAAATGAAAAATAGACTAGAAGGAATCAATAGCAGAATAACTGAGGCAGAAGAACAGATAAGTGACCGGGAAGACAGAATGGTGGAATTCACTGCTGCGGAACAGAATAAAGAAAAAAGAATGAAAAGAAATGAAGACAGTCTAAGAGACCACTGGGACAACATTAAATGGAACAATATTTGCATTATAGGGGTCCCAGAAGGAGAAGAGACAGGACCTGAGAAAATATTTGAAAAGATTATAGTCAAAAACTTCCCTAACATGGGAAAGGAAATAGCCACCCAAGTCCAGGAAGCGCTGAGAGTCCAATACAGGAGAAACCCAAGGAGAAACACGTTGAGACACATAGTAATAAAATGGGCAAAAATTAAAGACAAAGAAAAATTACTGAAAGCAGCAAGGGAAAAATGACAAATAACATACAAGGGAACTCCCATAAGGTTAACAGTTGATTTCTCAGCAGAAACTCTACAAGCCAGAAGGGAATGGCATGATATATTTAAAGTGATGAAAGGGAAGAAACTACAACCAGGATTACTCTACCGAGCAAGGATCTCATTCAGATTCGATGGAGACATCAAAAGCTTTACAGGACATCCCTGGTGGCGCAGTAGTTGAGAGTCTGCCTGCCGATGCGGGGGGCGCAGGTTGGTGCCCCGGTCTGTGGGGATCCCGCGTGCCGCGGAGTGGCTGGGCCCGTGAGCTGTGGCCACTGGGCCTGTGCGTCCAGAGCCTGTGCTCCACGGCAGGAGAGGCCACAGCACTGAGAAGCCCGTGTACCGCAAAAAAAAAAAAAAAAAGCTTTACAGACAAGCAAAAGCTAAGAGAATTCAGCAACACCAAACCAGCTCTACAACAAATGCTAAAGGAACTTCTCTAAGTGGGAAACACAAGAAAAGGACCTACAAAAACAAACCCAAAACAATTAAGAAAATGGTCATAGGAACATATATATCGATAATTACCTTAAATGTGAATGGATTAAATGCTACAACCAAAAGACACAGGCTCACTGAATGGGTACAAAAACAAGACCCATATATATGCTGTCTACAAGACACCCACTTCAGACCTAGGGACACATACAGACTGAAAGTGAGGGGATGGAAAAAGATATTCCATGCAAATGGAAATCAAAAGAAAGCTGGAGTGGCAATACTCATACAGAAAAAATAGACTTTAAAATAAAGAATGTTACAAGAAACAAGGACGGACACTACATAATGATCAAGGGATCAATCCAAAAAGAAGATATAACAATTATAAATATATATGCACCCAACACAGGAGCACCTCAATACATAAGGCAAATGCTAACAGCTATAAAAGAGGAAATAGACAGTAACACAACACTAGTGGGGGACTTTAACACCTCACTTACACCAATAGACAGATCATCCAAAATGAAAATAAATAAGGAAACAGAAGCTTTAAATAACACAACAGACCAGATAGATTTAATTGATATTATAGGACATTCCATCCAAAAACAGCAGATTACACTTTCTTCTCAAGTGTGCATGAAAATTCTCCAGGATAGATCACATCTTGGGTCACAAATCAAGCCTCAGTAAACTTAAGAAAACTGAAATCATATCAAGCATCTTTTCTCACCACAACGCTATGAGATTAGAAACAAATTAAAGGGAAAAAAAACGTAAAAAACACAAACACATGGAGGCTAAACAATACGTTACTAAATAATCAAGAGATCACTGAAGAAATCAAAGAGGAAATCAAAAAATACCTACAGACAAATGACAATGAAAACATGATGATCCAAAACCTATGGGGTGCAGCAAAAGCAGTTCTAAGAGAGAAGTTTATAGCAATACAAGCCTACCCCAAGAAACAAGAAAAATCACAAATAAACAGTGTAATCATACACCTAAAGGAACTAGAGAAAGAAGAACAAACAAAATGCAAAGTTAACAGAAGGAAAGAAATCATAAAGATCAGAGCAGAAATAAATGAAATAGAAACAAAGAAAACAATAGCAAAGATCAATAAAACTAAAAGCTGGTTCTTTGAGAAATTAAATAAAATTGATAAACCATTAGCCAGACTCATCAAGAAAAAGAGGGAGAGGACTCAAATCAATAAAATTAGAATGAAAGAGGAGAAGTTATAACAGACACTGCAGAAATACAAAGCATTCTAAGAGACTACTATAAGTAACACTATGCCAATAAAATGGACAACTTGGAAGAAACGGACAAATTCTTAGAAAGGTGTAACATTCCAGACTGAACCAGGAAGAAATAGAAAATATGAACAGACCAATCACAAGTAATGAAATTGAAACTGTGATGAAAAATCTTCCAACAAACAAAAGTCCAGGACCAGATAGGTTCACAGGTGAATTCTATCAAACAATTAGAGAAGAGCTAACACCCATCCTCATCAAACTTTTCCAAAACATTGCAGAGGAAGGAACACTCCCAAACTCATTCTATGAGGCCACCATCATCCTGATACTAAAACCAGACAAAGCTACTACAAAAAAAGAAAATTACAGACCAATATCACTGATGAATATAGATGCAAAATTCCTCAACAAAATACTAGCAAACAGAATCCAACAACACACTAAAAGGATCATACACCATGATCAAGTGGAATTTATCCCAGGGATGCAAGGATTGTTCAATATATGCAAATCATCAATGTGTTACACCACATTAACAAATTGAAGAAGAAAAACCATATGATCAACTCAACAGATGCAGAAAAAGCTTTTGACAAAATTCAACACCAATTTATGACAAAAACTCTCCAGAAAGTGGGCATAGAGGCAAACTACATCAACATAATAAAGGCCATATATAACAAACCCACAGCAAACATCATTCTCAATTGTGAAAAACTGAAAGCATTTCCTCTAAGATCAGGAATAACACAAGAATGTCCACTCTCGCCACTATTATTCAACATAGTTTTGGAAGTCCTAGCCACGGCAATCAGAAAAGAAAAAGAAATAAAAAGAATACACATTGGAAAAGAAGAAGTAAAACTGTCACTGTTTGCAGATGACATGATACTATACATAGAGTATCCTAAAGGTGCCACCAGAAAACTACTAGAGCTAATTAATGAATATGGTAAAGTTGCAGGATACAAAATTAATGCACAGAAATCTCTTGCATTCCTATGCACTAATAATGAAAAATCTGAAAAAGAAATTAAGGAAACACGCCCATTTACCACTGCAACATAAAGAATGAAATACCTAGGAATAAACCTACCTAGGGAGACAAAAGACCTGTATGCAGAAAACTATAAAACACTGATGAAAGAAATTAAAGATGATACAAACAGATAGAGAGATATACCATGTTCCTGGATTGGAAGAATCAATATTGTGAAAATGACTATACTACCCAAAGCAATCTACAGATTCAATGCAATCCCTATCAAATTACCAGTGGCGTTTTTATAGAACTAGAACAAATTTCTTAACATTTGTATGGAGACACAAAAGACCCCGAATAGCCAAAGCAGTCTTAAGGGAAAGAAACGGAGCTGGAGGAATCAGACTCCCTGACTTAAGACTATATTACAAAGCTACAGTAATCAAGACAATATGGTACTGGCAAAAAACCAGAAATATAGATCAGTGGAACAGATTAGAAAGTCCAGAGGTAAACCCATGCACCTATGGTCAAATAATCTATAACAAAGGAGGCAAGGATATACAATGGAGAAAAGACTGTCTCTTCAATAAGTGGTGCTGGGAAAACTGGACCGCTACGTGTAAAAGAATGAAATTAGAACACTTCCTAACACCATACACAAAAATAAACTCAAAATGGATGAGACCTAAATGTAAGACAGGACACTATAAAACTCTTACAGGAAAACATAAGAAGAACACTCTTTGACGTAAATCACAGCAAGATCTTTTTTGATCCACCTCCTAGAGTAATGGAAATAAAAACAAAAATAAACAAATGGGACCTGATGAAACTTCAAAGCTTTTGCACAGCAAAGGAAACTACAAACAAGATGAAAAGACATCCCTCAGAATGGGAGAAAATATTTGAAAATGAATCAACAAAGGATTAATCTCCAAAATATATAAACAGCTCATGCAGCTCAATATTAAAAAAAAAAAACCCAATCCAAAAAGGGGCAGAAGACCTATATAGATATTTCTCCAAAGAAGACATACAGATGGCCAAGAAGCACATGAAAAGCTGCTCAACATCACTAATTATTAGAGAAATGCCAATCAAAACTACAATGAGGTATCACCTCACACCAGTTAGAATAGGCATCATCAGAAAATCTACAAACAACAAATGCTGGAGAGGGTGTGGAGAAAAAGGAACCCTCTTGCACTGCTGGTGGGAATGTAAACTGATACAGCCACTATGGAGAACAGTATGTAGGTTCCTTAAAAAACTACAAATAGAATCACCATATGACCCAGCAATCCCACTACTGGGCATATACCCAGAGAAAACCATAATTCAAAAAGACATAGGCACCCCAATGTTCATTGCAGCACTATTTACAATAGCCTGGTCATGGAAGCAACCTAAATGCCCATCGACAGACGAATGGATAAGGAAGATGTGGTACAGATATACAATGGAATATTACTCAGCCATAAAAAGGAAAGAAATTGAATGATTTGTAGAGATGTGGATGAATCTAGAGATGGTCATACAGAGTGAAGTCAGAAAGTGAACAACAAACATCGTGTATTAATGCATATATGTGGAACCTAGAAAAATGGTACAGGTGAACCAGTTTCCAGGGCAGAAATTGAGACACAGATGTAGAGAGCAAATGTATGGACACCAAGCGGGGAAAGTGGCAGCGGGGTGGTGGTGGTGTGATGAATTGGGACATTGGGATTGACATATATACACTAATATGTATACAATGGATAACTAATAAGAACCTGCTGTATAAAAAAATAAATAAAATAAAATTCAAAAAAAAATCATTGTGTATTTTCAATAGCATTCAAGATTTAGATCTCATAATTATTATTAGAATAATTATATAATTATAATTAGAATAATGATTATGAATCAACACTATAAAGTTTAATAACCTATCAAACAATAAAGCAGAAATTACTTGTTATCATTCTATAGCTTTTGCCACATATTGGCTTCAGATCTGACATAGCTGAATGGAGCATCAATTATGTCTCATCCATATGATTAACTCATCCAAATGTTAGAAAATTAAAGCCACAATCTCATCTGAGTCTAAAACAAGCAATTAAACTGTCTTCATGTTACTAATGAAATACAGCCCAAATAGAATCTAAATAGCTTCACAAACATACTGAATAAATAAATAGGTTCGATTGCAGCCAATTCTTAAAAAAATGTGTTAGTAAAAGACAATATCCTTTAAAGGTCTGTTGTCCAAGATAGAAGCTACTAGACACAAGTGTCTATTCGGCACTTGAAATGTGGCTAGTCCCAATTCAGGTGTGCTGTGGTGTGAAGTGCAAACCAGATTTCAAAGACTTTGTATGAAAAAAAAATGTAATATATCTCATTAATAATTAAATGCTGATTTACATTGAAATTATATCTTGGCACTATTAAGTTAAAATATACTACCATAATACATTGTATCTTTTAAAATATTTTAATATGGCTACATAAAAATTTTAAATTATGAATGTGGCTCACATCCTACTTCTATTAAATAGCACTGCTCTAGTAGTCAACCCAATTTACCAACATCCTGGTGCATATACATGCTTGAAGTAGTGTGGTGTGAGGGAGAAGCTTTCTATTCAGATGAGCAGAAGAAACTCATTCCTGCTCAGCTATCTACTAGTTCAGAAATTTTGGGAAAATTGCTCATCTACAGCTGCAGCTGTAAAACAAATCTGTGAAATAGAGCTTTTGAAATGGGGTGTATTGAGGATTAAAATTACATGTACTTGTCATGTCATGTAATAGGCACTCAATAAATATCAATGGTTCCATCTTCCCTCTTTATCTTAGATTTTTAAAAATCTGTATTTTTGCTTTATAAGATAGAAACAGTATGTATGCCAAAATTATTTATAATGTTACTACCTGGGGACAGCTATTGTTATTGTTTATTTGGGTGGATAACCTCTCAGTCTTTTTTTTCTGTGGCTAAATGGATGTAACACTTTCAGAGGGAAAGGGAAAAAAAAAAGAGAACCCATGTTATGCAAGCTATTTTGTGGCCTGATTTTTAATTGCACAGCAAATTATTGCAACTACCTGTGCCATTAAAATTCTTTAATATAATTCTTAATGACTGTGGTATTCCATTGTGTGGATATATCATAATTGATGAAGCTATTTGTTGGCTATTTCATCATTTTGAAGATTTTGCTATCACTTAAGAAAGAAATACAATATTGAACACCCTGAAGCCAACTATTTATTTCACTTCTATGATTATTTCCTTTAAGATTATTTCTAAAGAGACAAAGAGAATTTACACTTATAAAGATATTTGATGACCTATTGCCAGATTGTCTTCCAAAAGTGTTTAGTCACTAGTCCTGTATAAAAATGCCCATTTCTTCCATATTTTTAAACTTGCATAAATTTCTTTTGTTTTGGGCTTCCCTGGTGGCACAGTGGTTAAGAATCTGCCTGCCAATGCAAGGGACACGGGTTCGAGCCCTGGCCCGGGAAAATCCCACATGCTGCGGAGCAACTAAGCCCATGCGCCCCAACTACTGAGCCTGCATTCTAGAGCCCGCAAGCCACAACTACTGAGCCCATGTGCCACAACTACTGAAGCCTGCGCGCCTAGAGCCCATGCTCCACAACAAGAGAAGCCATGACAATGAGAAGCCCACGCACCCCCGCTCACCACAAGTAGAGAAAGCCCACGCACAGCAATGAAGACCCAACACAGCCAAAAATAAATAAATAAATAAATAAGAAAGATTCTTAAAAACTTCTTTTGTGTTTTACCATTTTATAGGTAAAAATCTGAGTATTTTAAAATTTTTCATTGCTTTGATGAGTAGAGAGGTTTTCAAAAATTTCTCTGTCATTTGTATTTAGAATTACCATCCAGAGTTCCATGGACTGCCATGAGGATATCAATTCACCTCCCAGCATCTGACCATAGAATCTTGCATCCCCACCCGTTACTGTAGTAGATGAAACATTCATGCTTATTCCTCCAGTTGTGCACTAAATCTTGTTACTGGATTATTCTCATCGGCATCAAACATACTAATATTTGTCCCATTTTAAGCAAAACAAAAGACAAAACCACAACATAAAAGTCTGACCTTACTTTCTAGCTCTCCTTTGTAAGATAACTTCGCAAAAGAGTTATCTATGCTCATTGCCTTCAATTGTTTCCTCTCATTCACTTGAACTCAACCCAGTTGTGCATCTGTTCCCACTTCTTCAGTGAAAATGGTCACCAAAGACCTCCATGTGGAGCCAGCAGTCAACCATCAGTCCTATTTTATTTGACCTAGCAACATTTACTCAGTGGATCGCCCCTCCTCCTCACGGTGCTGCCCACTCCCTCTTCCCTTACCTTCTGGGACAGCACACTCTTGCATTTCTTTGTATCTCACAGACCTTCCCTCAGTGTCCTTTGTTGGTTACCCTTCTTGCTGACAATGTAATGCCAGCAGACCCAAGTGAAACAGGAGGAAAGGGGGCAGGTCACAACCTTTAAAAGAATGACATCGCCTTTAAGGATATGACATAAACTGGTTAGAACCAACTAGGTCCAAGATGTTGGAAGATTTGACTCCCGGTAGACCTTGAGCCTCATTATACACACATTGTAATGCATTAGCATATGCTAAATGACACACCCACAGGCACGATGACAGTTCTGAGGCTGACCATAAGAGGCCAAAAAGTGGGTGGTGGCCCAATTCCTGGAAATCCCTGCCCCTTCCCCAAAATAGTTGGAATAATCCTCCCACTTACTAGCCTATGAAATTACCCAGCCTGTAAAAACTAACCATCCCATATTCTGGGGCTGCTCTCACCTTCTGGGACTGACAGCATTCTGTCTATGGAATGTGTAGCTCTCTAAATAAAATTCACTTCTTACCTATCACTTTGCTTCTCCCTGAATTCCTCCTGCACTGAGACATAAAGACCCTGAGCTTCATTAAGTCCTGAGACCAGGTGTGCAATCTCAATTGAAAGACCGTGGGTTTGAGTCCCAGCCCATGGATTCATGTCCCAATCCGAGTTTTGGCTGAGTAAAAGTCTCAGCCCGAGTGTTCAAGTCCCAGTCAGAGTTCTGGCTGTGTGCAAATCCTATCTGAGTTGTGCAGCTTCACAAGGAACTAGTCTTTGATCCTCTCCTTTGTCCCTTCACACTCTTTTGGTGATCACATCCAATTTCATGCTGGTGACTCACAAACATGTATCTCCAGCTCACATTTCTCTCCTGAACTCCAAACTCATATAACTGACTGCCTTCATAAAGTCTGTATTTGGACATCTGATAGCATCAAATTCAACATGTCCAAACCTGAATGCCTGATTTCCCCCTCTGCTTTGCTTACAATCTTCCCCAACTCAGTTGATGGTAACTTCATCCTTCCAGTTGCTCAACCACAAAATTTTGGACTATTCTGTTGTTTTCTTTTTCTCACATACCTTATTTTAAGTCTGTCAGCAGATGCTGTTGGCTTTACCTTTAAAATGTGTCCAGAAGCTGACTATTTCACACCATCTCCACTTCCTGATGCGGGCCACCCTTATATCCCACCTGGGTTTAATTAACTTTCTAAGGGTTCAGTCTTTTCTTGGCCCTCCTTTCCTCCATCTTAAACACAATAACTGCCAAAGTGATTCAGCTAAAACGTAAGTTAGGTCTAGTTAGCACACTTCCTCACACTTCTGCTTCCAGTAGCTTCCCATATCACTCAGAGTAAAATCATAAGTTTTATAAACGGCTACCAGGCTCTAAATGTCCCACCCTCACCCTTACTTCTTTGACCATACCTTCTACTCCTCTCCCCGTCTATCACTCTATTCCCGCCACACAAGCCTCTTGCCAGAAACATGCCCACCTCAGTAAACACTGGCTAGAACACTCATACCGCATATTTCTGCATGGCTAGCCCTCTCACCCCCTTCATGACTTTCCTTCACTGTCGATTCCTCAACCAGGACTATCCCCAAACTTCTATTCAAATTTGCAACCTGTTGGGACTTCCCTGGCGGTCCAGTGCTTAAGACTTCACCTTCCAATGCGGGGGGTTGCGGGTTCCATCCCTGGTCGGTGTGCTAAGGTCTCACAGGCCTGGTGGCCAAATAACCAAAACATATAAAACAGAAGCAGTATTGTAACAAATTCAATAAGGACTTTAAAAATGGTCCACATGCAAAAAGAATCAAAAAAACACTGCAGTCTGTCCCCTCCCCCACAATCCCAGCAACTTCTCTTTTCCTCTAATCACTATTGTTCCATAGTACTTATCACCTTCTAATATACTACCGTGGATAATTTACTTACCTAGGGTGTTTATAGTTCGTTGTGTGTCTCCAACCTACCTCATGAGTACAGGGGCTTTTGTTTATTTTATGCCAGTAATTGCTCAACAAATATTTGTGGAAAATATGAATGATAAGTCACTTCTTCCTCTCTTTTGTCCCTTTTCTCTTCTGGCTGTTCAACAATTAATTTTGCAAAGTGTTTTTATATGTTAGAGATTTTAATCTTTTGTGCCTGATATTTGCCAACGTTTCCTATTTGTCATTTGTTTTTTACCCTTATTTTTTTCCTTAAAAAATTCCTTGTTTTTAGGATAGACAGTATATTCACAGGCTTCAAAATTCTAAAGGTATAATAAAAGGGGGGAGTTACAATAAAAATTCTCCCTCACATTCCCCCCCACCCAGGCATCTAGCTTCCATTCCCAAAGGCAACAAATGTTATCAATTTCTGCATATTTTTTCAGACATATAAAAGCAAATATGTATATGTATGTGTTTTACTTTTTCCTGTTTTACACAATGTGTACTGTACATTGTATATAAGGCTTGCTTATTAACCTTATATCACACCTTAATCCTGACCCCTGGAAAGTGTTCCATATCAGTGAATGCTAAGTATTTACTTTTTTTTTTTGGCCACACTGCGTGGCTTGCACAATCTTAGTTTCCCGACCAGGGATTGAACCCAGGCCCCCGGCACTGAAAGTGTGGAGCCCTAACCACTGCACCACCAGGGAATTCCCTACATCGTTTTTTGTTTTTAATCTGGAAAATAATACATTGTATGCTTGTACAATAATCTACAAAACTAGGTCCTATTGACATTAAGATTGTTTCCTCAGTCTTCAGCTACTACAATGAATAACTAAAAATAAATCACTGTATATTCAAGTATACAGTTGACCTTCTGACAACATGGAAGAAGGGTAGGGAGGGGAGGGTTAGGGGCACTGACCCTTAGCACAGTCGAAAATCTGGGGACTATGAACTCTACAAATCCTTCTCAGTTTTCCCTCCCTTTGGTGGGACAGGATGGCTGGAGTTGGGTATTTCCGTCCCCAACATGTAAGGCTAGCGCTGCTGGACTTGTGTATTTTCCTGCCCCCAGGTAGGTTAGGTTCTGATAAAACTGTAGCAATTTAGGCTCCAATAAAATAGTTTCTCCTGAGGGCAGCCTTTGTTAAGAACAGAATGCTCTGGAGTATTTCCAAACGGTTCATTTTCCCCTCCCTTGTCAGAGGCATGAGGGGATTTTTCTCAGATATTCACTGTGGGTACCTGGTAGAACTTCTTGAGGCAAAACTCACAAAAGTGTGCTGACATCCCCCTTAACTAAGGCCCCCTAGAGTTTTTAACTCTCAAAGTTGTCCACAACTCAGCTTCAAGCAATTCCTCAATTATAGTCCAGGTGTTCCTACCCCAACATTGGTTCCCCTGAAGGTTTCTGCTAAACCAGTTTCCTCTCAGGTAATTTGTGATTCTCTGTATCACCTGTGTCTCCAGCTCTGGGGGCAGTGGTTTGCCCTGTGACCTAACTTCTCTGAGTTAGTTAAGAAGAGTTGTTGATTTTCCAGTTTGTTCAGCTTTCTACTCCTCATTAGAGCAGAGTGGCAAATTCTAAGCTCCTTACTTGCTGGACAGAGAACTGGAAGTCCCTTTGATTCTTTAAAGATTTAATACTTGCCTGAGGAAACATCTCGTTATATTTTATTAAATGTTTATGTCATTGCATTTATTTAATTTTTTTCTTTATGATTTTCACTGCAGGTAACGTGTTTTTAAAAGGCCTTCTCCACTCCAAGATTATTTAATACTTGTTTTTATTTTTATCTAATTCTTTTATGATTATTTTCTTCTTCACATTTTATGCACCTGGAGTTTACTGAGTCATAAGGAATAAGAGATCTAACCTAACTTTCTAATTCCCTGTTATTTAGTGCTGTCATATAAATAATCCCTCACAGTATAAAAATTTTACCTTTATAATAAATTAAATTATTATAGATATTTTCTGTTTTCTGTATTTCTATTTTGTTCCATTGATCTGCTACAGACATATGAACTTCCTAATTTACTTTGATATTAAAATATATATTTATATTTGGCTGTGCAAGTTTTACCATTCCCCCACCCTATTCTTCATTTTGAAGAAGTTATTCTTCACTTTGGGTGATTTTACAAGCTTAATCTTCCTAATAAATTTTGGAATAATGTTGAACAATTCTTCAATCGCAATTGTACTAAATTGACAGATTAATTTCATGAGTCATGGATATTTTGAAATCAAATCAACTATTATATAAAATTAGGAATTTTATACTCAAACTGGTTTAAGACATTAATATGGATTAATTGCCCTTGAAAATTCAGCAGTGAGGTTGGCTTCCCATGCAGTTCAAACACGGTACCAGACCAGTTTCCCCATGACTGTCTGGGCCCTCTCCTCTCCTTGCGTGCTGTTGTCCTTCATTCACAAGATGGCTGCCAGCAGCAACCACAGCCATGTACTTTCCTGGTAGATCCACAGGGAAGAAAATGCACTACCCCTCACAAGTATCTAACAAAAGTTCTGAGCTTTGCCTAGATTTGGACCACTCTGAGCTAATTGTTGTGACCGGGGGGAATGAAGTTATGGACTGGTGCACACTCCCAATCAGGGTCTACCTTTGGATCTGGGGTTGGAGTCATTCCAACCCAAACTGGCAAGCTGCTACAAAATAGGAGGAATTAAAATAAATATTGGGGATTAACCATGATGTCCACTGCCTTTAGCCCAACGAAAATTTCTCACAATTTAAAAATGTCCCCTAGATCTTTCAGCCTTCTTATGTTGTAGCAGTAGGCACCTGTTTAAAATATGCACACACTCACTTGTGCAGGTGTACACATATATGTATACAATCTATGTGAATTCTCACAAGGCCTAATAACTAGAACCAAAAGGGGAAATGGCCTTATCAAAATAATGGCAGATACTGGCAAATGAGAGTCCAGTAAATATTACAATTGAATATATAATTCACTGCGCTAGTTAGAACAGTGCATTTACATGCCTTACTCCCCACCAGCCACAGATTTCTGATGCCCACCACCTCTATTTATTCAAAACAGCCCATTTAGGGACTTCCCTGGTGGCGCAGTGGTTAAGAATCTGCCTGCCAGTGCAGGGGACACAGGTTCAATCCCTGGTCCGGGAAGATCCCACATATCATGGAGCAACTAAGCCTGTGCACCACAACTACTGAGCCTGTGCTCTACAGCCCGTGAGCCACAACTACTGAGCCTGCACTCTAGAGCCCATGAGTCACAACTACTGAGCCTGCGCTCTAGAGTCTGCGAGTCACAACTACTGAGCCCACATGCCGCAACTAATGAAGCCCATGCACCGAGAGCCGCAACAAGAAGCCACCACAATAAGAAGCCCGCGCACCGCAACGAAGAGTAGCCACCACCCGCCACAACTAGAGAAAGCCCACATGCAGCAACGAAGACCCAATGCAGCCAAAAACTAAAATAAATTAATTTAAAATATATATATATATAAGAAATACTAATACTTGTCATATTCATCTTCTTTCATTTCAAAGGAAGAGCCTTTTACTTCTATTGCTAATTTACTATACATGTGTCCCTTCAATAGTTTTCCTTTCTTTTCAGGTATATATTCTTCGGGGAAATTTTTGAGGTCAATATAATAAAAAGCATATTTTGCTACAAAACGTTTCCCAGAAACTTCATATACAGAAAACTACATGAAGTAGACTATTGCTCTGACCCAGGGTGGCATTTCTGGGTTTGTTCATTAAATGAATTTTAATATAAAATTTACACTAGAGAAGATGGCCCTGCTGACACTGAATTTTAAGTCAGTTAACATTATAGTTGTCATTCAGAAGAGGATTGTCATTCTCAGGATACAATCGAAAGTGCATTTTCTTATTGCTATTTGCAGCAACAAGGATGGGACCTAGAGAATACCATACTAAGTCAATTAAATCAGACAGAGAAAGACGAATATTATATACTATCACTTATATGTGGAATCTAAAAAATAATGCAAATGAATCTATATACAAACAAGAAACAGACTCACAGACATAGAATACAAACTTATGGTTACCAAAGGGGAAAGGGAGGGACAGGGAGGGAAAAATTAGGAGTTTGGGATTAACTCATATAAACTATTATACATAAAATAGATAAGCAACAAGGATTTACAGTATAGCACAGAGAACTATATTCAATATCTTATAACAACCTATTATGGAAGATAATCTGAAAAAATATGTATATATATAACTGAGTTACTTTGCTGTATACATGAAAATAACACAATATTGCAAATGCACTTTTTTAAACTTCAATTTCTAAAAAAAAAATTTATAAAACATACTTTGTGTTCACTATAGGGCAAAATCACAGTAGATTACAAGTAACATAATTCCATGGGTATATTTTCCATTGTAATCAATTTTTAGTACTGATTTGTAAATTTCCATTGAAGAAGAGCTTCACATCTTGAAATAAAAATTCATAGTTATCAAAAATTCATGTTTGAAAACTATTTCTTACCTGTGTAGTAAAGAGATAAATAAGAGGGATATTTTCATCAAGTTTCAACCTTATAAAAATCTTTAAAACCATTATTTCAAGGAAATTACTTTGGAGAAAAAAAAACCTCTCTATTCAACAAATAGTAAATCTAAACATTTATTGATAGTCATATTCCAGTCACAAAGTATCTATGAAAACAGTAAACAGGAAGTATAGTGACCCCGAAAAAAGTTAAAATTTGGTGGCAAAAATCTAGATAATTCAAGTAGTTTTATTACCTGTATATATCTTCTAACTGCATATCAAAATCTTGAAGTTTCTTCTGATATTTCTCTGTAAAGTTACAGAATTCATTAAGGATTGAAAACTTCAAGTCAGGGTATGGACATTCCAAAGTTTCTAATTCCACGGGCATTTCACTAAGCAGGTTACTTCTTTCTTCTGAAGAATGATCAAGTGTCTGAAAAAAAATTGTATGATTATTTTATTTAATGTAAATGACAAATTGATAAATTACTACCTATATCGCACTTACTTTCAAACTCCAGTCTGAAAGATAATTTTCTATCTTCTGTTGCTCTAGCCTAAGTCTTTCATAGACGGCTTTCAATTGTTTCTTCACGAAGTCAACCTATAGGACATTTAGAACAAGTGGTATGCAAATTATTGATTTATCCAATATTTATATTTAAAGTCACAGGAATTTTTCTCAAAAGCCATTAAATGATGACAAATTAGATAAGGGAAAGTCCCTTTGAGGACCCATGGAAGAGGGTTCAAGAGATGCCATAGCCAAGCAGTGCCCATCAGACAAAGGAGCCTTAAAGGAGCTTCTAGACACGTAACCCAAAATGGGCTCAGTCACAGCCACTCTGCACTCACATTTGGATTTTGTTTGTGATGAAGCAGAAAGCTTTCCAGATTGCCTCTGCTTTAATCACCCACTCCTTTCCTTGCATCCTTGCCTCCAATCCCCAGTTGGACATGGATTTTTAATGTTTATTTTAAATTATTATTTATGAAAGCAATATGAGAATACTACAGACTAACTGAAAAATAAAGAAAAATCACCTAAAAGCCTACATCTAGGGCAGCTATGATAATGGAACTTATGCTCTAGTCAGGGAAGATAGTCTTAAACTCATAAAAAGTAAGTAAGAAAATATCAGGAAGAGGTAAGTGAGGTAAAAACTGACTGAGGTAATAGGGAGTGACTGGGTCTTCTCTCATGCCTCTCGGAGGAGAGGACATTTAAGCTAAGACCTAAAAGACAAAAAGGGCCATGAGTAGGACAGAAGAAACAGTGCAAAGGCCTCAAGACAGGAAGGAGTCTGGCTTATGTGAGGAATAGGAAGAAGGCCAGCGTCGGTGGGACAAGGTCTAGTAGGAAAAAGAGGGTGTCACGTAGGAGGTGAGACTAAAGGAGGCGGATAGGGAAATGTACAGGGAGTGTTACCGTGTGCTCGACGTACAGCGAGGCCAAACAATACCAAAATGTCAGAGTTTGGCGCAAAGAAAGGTTTATCGCAGGGCCATGCCACGCGACAGGTGGCTCGTGCCTTAACATAACCCAAACTCCCCGAAAGCTTTCAGCAAAGCCCCATCACAGGAAAGGTGAGAGAGGGGTGTGGTTAGTTGTTGCAAACTTCTTGGTGTCAGATTCTTTGTTTTCTTTTTCTTTTTTAGATCCTTTGTTCTTGAGGTCAGGTCATGGTCAGGTCATGATGTTCCTGTAAACCTCCACCAAAACAAAATGTTATTCTCTGTTCTACAGGAAAGGGCAAGGTCCCAAGGCTCAACTTTCGCCCTCCGAGGTCCAGGCCCAGGCTAAGAGGAGAGGGTCCCTGCGCAGCCACTTACCAGACCCAGGAACGTTGGTCCAGCACCCAGTCTGGGTCCTCCAGCCAGTGCCCAGGCCCAGCTGAGGAGACAGATCTCAGCGGGCAGTGCCCTCAGGGCCGGGTCCCCAGACCCTGCCCAACCGACATCACTGAGCGAGCAAGACGCCCAGGGCCCAGCCTGCCCTCAGGTCGCCCAAACAGGGCCGGGACCCACGGACTGCGACGACGGAGACCGCTGCCGCCATTAGGTCTCAGAGGTGGGAATGGAGGAGGTTTGCGGCTGCTTCAAGGCCTGGGCCCGGCCAGTGAGCGGCCGTGGCAGGGGCTCTGGAGCTCCGCAGACGACAGCTGTCCCGGGGCGCCCTCCAGCTCACCGCTGGCCCATGGCCAATGGGCCTGGAGGGTCCGGGGGAGAAGGCTGCGATCCGCCTCTCACCACATTCTCTGCCGCGAGGACCACCATAAACTGACTGGTGTCGGAGCGGGACCTCCAACCGCAGCGCTAAGGGTCACTCGCTCGTGGTCGCGCGCTAATGGTTTCGCGCTAACGATCTCTCGATAACAGTTAACGGCTGCGCACCGGCCCCGCCCCTATCGCAGGAGGAATTGTGGGCCGGCAGGAGCCCTGAAGGGATTTACCAGGCGGATAACTTGATCCCCTCCTCTATGATAGGATTTCAGAATACCCTGGAAGGAGAGGCAAGAATGAAAGCGGGTAGGCCAGTTACGAGGTCATTGAAACATTCTCGGGGAGAAATTAGAATGTTTGGACAGATTCAGGGATATGTTTAAGATGCCGAGTAGATAGAATTTGCTATACCTTCTATTTATATACATAAGGCGTACATGTTTCTTATCTCCAACTCTTCTAATTGGGATAAAAATAAAATATTACATTATTAAAAGTAAAGGAGGGCTTCCCTGGTGGTGCAGTGGTTGAGAGTCCGCCTGCCGATGCAGGGGACACGGGTTCGTGCCCCGGTCCGGGAAGATCCCACATGCCGCGGAGCGGCTGGGCCCGTGAGCCATGGCCGCTGAGCCTGCGCGTCCGGAGCCTGTGCTCCGCAACGGGAGAGGCCACAACAGTGAGCGGCCCGCGTAACGCAAAAAAAAAAAAAAAGTAAAGGAAATATACTGACCTCTTCCAGTACTTTCACAGAGTTGGATTCACTGTGCGAGTGTGAATGCTGTGAAATGTGATGCTGTCTGTATTTTAGATCTGCTCTCAATTGCTGAAGAGGATTTATTACATTTTTAAGATATGTGCACCATTGTTCTGATAACTCTTGTTCTATGGTGAAACAAAATTAAATCAAAGCAACACATTATTATTTTAAGTTTCTTCAAGAACAGGTCATTAGATGCAGATTATTTTTGGATTCCTTTAGAAAAAAGCAAACAGCAATATTAAAAGAACATGAAATGTGTGGCCCACTTACATCTTCAAAACAAAGCTCCCCTTTAAATGTGGAACCAAAAAAGAAAAAAAAACCTACCGAAATTCATAAGGTCAGAAAGACATTCATTTCCAATGTTCTCTTCATTGAGTAAGGATTTTATTTCAGATTCCAGTTTACATCTGAAATAGACATTATCTCAATCAATTCTTTTACAATCATAAACATATATATAGGTTTAAAAAATAACTAACAGTAGAAACACTCAATCTAATGTGGTTTTATTCACCTGTTCACTAATTCAGACCACATACTAAATTCCTAACATGGATTAGGTACTTGCCAGGACACTGAGATAAGTGAATACTCCAGGAGAAGTAACAGCGTGAGCAAGGCAAGGACGGGGTACATCCTGGCACTATTTCGGGTGGAGAGAGCTCCGGGCACTGGGAAGCTGCTGAGGGATATTAAACTGACCGTGCCAGCTCAGATCTGTGTTTTGGAAAGATTTCCAAGGCAGCAAGATGGAGGATGGGCTAGAAGGAGGGTGAAGAATAAAAGTGGAAGATGAAGAGGAGGGGATCAGGCAAACCTGGATCAACAAGGAGGTTATTTAAAAAGTTCAGAGATGAGGAGGTCCTGACCTAGGGAAATGGGAGTAAAAGTATATATTTTTATACACCAAAAACATAATAAATCTCAATAATCTTTTACTATATTATTTAAATATAGTCATTTTAGAGTAAAACTATAACCAGCTCTAAATGGACATCTAAAAATATTGCAGTCTATCCCTTATTTATGGCAGGTTTAATAAAATCATAAAAAGAGTTTTGATTTATTATGACTGTTAAGATACAATATTTTAAATGGTATAAAATAAGAAAATAGCAACAATTAACACACTAATACGATGATTATTTTTATTTTTGCCTATAAGTTTCTAACCCTTGTCTACATGCATGGATATTTTAACTAGTTGTAATTATGGCATATTTACCATTTTATATTCGGGTTTTTCTTTTTTAACTTACTTTAAGATATTTCTAAATAATTTTCATAATTGCCATTTATTTTAGTGGCTGCAGAGTATTTTATATTACATATGTGCCATCATCTTCTAAGCCAATTCACAAATGTGGGACAGTGTTTTGTTTGTATATATAAAGGAGGGGTCCTATTGTAGATGACACTTACTGTCTATTTTTCTAGCATGTGGTCTTAGTCAAAGGTATTTTTTTTTAATTTTATATATTTTATTTTTGGCTGTGTTGGGTCTTCGTTGCTGCACGCGGGCTTTCTCTAGTTGTGGCGAGTGGGGGCTACTCTTCATTGCGGTGCGCGGGCTTCTCATTGTGGTGGCTTCTCTTGTTGCAGAGCACGGGCTCTAGGCACGCGGGCTTCAGTAGTTGTGGCATGCAGGCTCAGTAGTTGTCGCTCTCAGGCTGTAGAGCGCAGGCTCAGTAGTTGTGGCACACAGGCTTAGTTGCTCCGTGGCATGTAGGATCTTCCTGGAGCAGGGCTCAAACCCGTGTCCCCTGCACTGGCTGGCGGATTCTCAACCACTGCACCACAAGGGAAGTCCCAGTCAAAGGTATTTTTAAGATTACATTTGAAAGTGTTATATGGAGAATAAGTGCATAATAGTGGAGTAAACCCACAAGTTATTTCATAATGGATTTTTAAAAACAAAACTATAGCACTTTAAAACATTTAGGTCAGCCCTCTTATATTTTCAGCATCTAGAAGGCCATAGCAGAACACAAAAACCAACAGGAGAAGTGGCTTTGTTCATACAGGAGATCAACCTGCTACTGTGCATATAATAATTCTAGTAAGCTCCATCCTGGCTTTGTAGATTAACAACCCTGAACCATCAGACAAGACCAGCCTATTTCTCTAATTGTCCTAATTGCCTAACAAAATCCAGGAGCAAGTACTACACGACTCTGAGACTAGCTTGTGAATGCAGGCTAACGTTCCCAAATTGTGTCCTGTAAAACAGAAACATCAATAAGATGCTAGGAAAAACTGGGAAATGGTGAACTAAACAAATCAGACAAGTTTCCATATTGCAGGATTTCTCAGAAACTGGATTATGCTAAAGTACATTGAGGTTCTCCAAAAAGGGGATGAAATATGAAGTATTTTCCTAATTTTTAGGATGATGAAATTCATTATTCTCCATGGAGTATCTTTTTTTTTTTTAATTAAAAAAAAAATTTTTTTTTTCCATGGAGTATCTTGAAGAATATTTCTGTTTTGTAGAATATGATTTAGGAAATATAGATAAAAACTGTGATGCACTCAAGAGCATTAAAATGGTAACTCTGGGGAGGAAAACCCTGCCTGTTCACCACTGACATGTAGACTCAGTCCCAGGTGTTCACCAAGTCAGAACTCTGCAGCACAGACAACTGTCTCCACATCTGAATAGGGGACAAATGTAAGGCAACATTCCATATCCAGATCTGCCAACTTAAGTACCTCCTACTGTTACTTGGCCTGTCCTCTGGTACCACTGAATCTGATGATACTACAAAAGTTCTCCTGAGATTTTGTGTGACTGTTTGCCTAGAGGATATATTAATCCACTTCCTAGATATGCCCAGTTGCAATGCAATCATCTGCCTGGTGAGGACATTTTTGAACTCTCAGGACTCTACTTTCATACAGGTCCTCGTCCTCCCAGGATGCTGCCAAAGTTCTAGGTGTAGTACAGTCAGTCTCCTCAGAACATCAAAAATTACCCAGAGCTTCCTAGGATTTCTAGGGTACACTTAGTTACTAATTTCGGCAGAACAAGGAAAACATGGGGCACTGGAGACTGGTAGAATCAAAAGCCATTTATGCAAACAATAAGCAAAGGGGCATGGATTGTGAAAGGCAGAGTAAGAGAGGATGTTAAAGTTCCTTAGTGGAACTAACAGCCAGGAGATCAGCAGAAAATTAGAGCACCAGAGCAGGCTGAAGGCCAGAGCCACATCCCTCCAATAAGGAAGGAACTCAGCAGTTCAGACAGCTTGGTACCTCAGACTAGCTATTTGATCTGCTTCTCTCTCTTCTAAGAGTCTGTCCCAAGCTGTGTACCACAGAGGGCAGAGAGGGAAATCTCACAACTGTTGGCTAAGGAATGAATCAGAGCGAATTCTCAGATGGCCTGAGTCACACAGTTATGAATACTGACCTCAATTTCATCTTTAAAGACACTTTTCCAGACAATATTTAATTGTTGTTGGTAAAGCTCCATGATATATTCTGTATAAAGGTGATACTTTAAAAATAAAATTGTAAGAGACCACATATATTTCTAACAGAAACTACAATAAAAGTAGTAAGGCTTACAAATAAATCCCTCAAACTTTATTAGTCAAAAGTTCATATTAAAATAATAATTGCAATTCTTTACCACATGGCCAATATAAATAACTTCCTCTTTAATTTCAAAATCAGTCACTCTGAAACAAGGAAGAAAGTACTCCTGGCAAAGTGTATCAAGGTCTTCAAGGGGTATAGTTTGGAAAGCATAGTAAATATAATTTTATAAATTTAAATATTAAATTCTATAAATTTAAAATGTAATTTTATATTTTGAAATTTTAATTGTCTAGTTTTCTTACAACAGATTTTAAAGAATTAAGGTTTGGCAAATCCTTTTTTTTTTTTCTAGTAAGCCTAGACCATTTAGATCTCAGGTGATGTGAATGAAACCCTATGGAAAAAAGAAAAAGCTGCACAGCTCCAAGGTCAGCGAGCACAGGAGTTAAAGGCAAGTGATTCAATACCACCTCCACAAAAACTAGCTGGTTTACCTTATGCAAATAATTTTAATCCTCTGAACCTCAAGGTTCTCATCTGTAAAATGGGATAACAATGATACCTACTCCGTAGGGTCACTGTAAATGAAACAAACCATGTAAAGTACTTAACATACGACGGCATACACTAAGTTACCCAGCAAAAGTCAGATGTCATTGGAGGCCCTTACCTGCTGGGGACCTGAAATTCGCAGATGGAAGTCACTTATGGTGATGAGTAAGAATATTTTACTTTCCATCTTTTATTAAAAGGGAATGTAGATTTTAAAGATTGAGAGACACTGATAGAATTTAAACTCCTGATTTTCTGGTGGTCCCTAAATCTCGAACTTTCTAGCCATTTCTCGAACTTTCCTCCTATCACTAATAGTTTTTAATTTCACTGAATACACATTGTAATTAGCCTACATTCTAGAATAACACAGAAAGTTATCTTGGAATTCTTTTTTTTTGTCCAATTTTCAACACTTACAAGTTTCAAGACATAACGTTATTACTTGAATATTCCTCATTTCCATCGCCTTTGTGTCATTCCAGGTCAGCCAAAAGAATTACTTTCCATAATGAAATCTATGTGCCTCCTTTATCTCACTCAAGAACAAGGTATATACACGGTAAGAAGGTGGAACAGCCAAGATAAAAAACTTTCTCCAGCATCCTTACATTTGAGCCTGCATCAGTGAGCACAATAATTAAAACTTCCTAATGGCTTTTGTTTTTAATGATATTTCAATTATGCAAATCTAAAAAAAAATTTCCAATGGGCTCAAAAGTTCTCTCCATAAAAGGTGACATTTTGAGGGATAAAATGGGCCTGATTTGTTTCTATAGTGGAAGTATGAATGACAAAGTCTATATAATTTTGTTTTTCTCTGTTTTAAGTTATGTAATGATGTAAAACTATTTCCAATCATGAGTCTTTTATGTCACATTTAGGAATTACTTGCCAGAATAGGAAACTCCTATCAATTTGAAAAGTACCCATGTCAAAAGTGAAGTTAATGGTATTTGGAAATTTAGCTTAGAATGAGACCACAAAATTATCTATTTTTATATAAAATATATGCTTACAAGCATATATTTTAAAAAGTATACTTTATAAATACCACCATCATTAAAACTAATATATATGCCTTAAAAAGAGGGGAAACACATCTGCCTTCACTTTCTGGTTGACCTTTGAAAAAAAATTTATTTCTCAAAGATTACATTTAAGATCAAGTATAAAATCATTATTTTGTTTTAACTCATCTTGAAGTGACTGTTGGAAATAATAGTAAAAGTCAAAAATCCAAACTGAACAAGTTAGTCATGATGCCGTTACATTTAGAAATCACTCAACTTGAATCCCTTAGTTCATTTACTGAAAGCATTTAATCTGTCTCTATGTATCCTACGTAAAGATGAATATAATGGGATGCTTGTCCTTGAGAAGTTTATCACCTCATAAGAAGACAAATATGTAAGCAAAACATTATAGTCCAAAATACTAAGTATAATATAAATAAATACATGTATGAATGGGAGTGCAGAAGAGTAAGTGATTAGCAGACATAAAAGATTATCTTTCTTTTTTTCCTAAGGAAAGGAAAAGCCATATTAATATATTCACTGGATTCCAAATTAAACTGAAGAAATGAAAGGATTTTAATTTAACTCACATTCAACTGTAACTTTAAATTTTGATTATAATAGTTTAATAAATATGGAAATTTACAGAACATCTACCTAGGTAAGTGCATCTCAGTAATTCCTGCATGTTCTTAATTGAGGTTTCTCTCAGTTCTTACCTGACTTCATTTAGCCTTTGGTGTTCTTGCCACCACACTTGCTTGTGTTGCTTTATTAGTGTTTGCTCTTTAGATATCTTTGAAGTCTGCACTGCTTTTCTGATCTAGATTTAAAGGAACAAAAGAGGAGCAATTTCCATGTCTTTTAAGTGTTTTCCACAATAAAAATGTTTAATCTGTAATTTCTAAGTTAAATACTTATTCTTTTTCAATCCTATTCGTGCATTTTCTAACATTAGCACCTTTCTAAAGGTGAAGTAATTCTATTTTCCGTACATACAATAAATAACACCTTAATTCATCTAGCCCCAGAAAATCTGCAAGAGTATTCCATATATTTTCTTGCCTGTTTACACATCTTCCCTGCCAGGCATCATAGGCACCATTATTCCTATGTTACAGATGAGGACAGTGAAGTTCAGAGAGGTTAAAAGACTTGGTCAAGACCATCAAACTCATAAACAGCAGAATCACATAGAACCTCAGTGTTCAGATTGGTGTTTTTTTTTTTTTGCGGTATGCGGGCCTCTCACTGTTGTGGCCTCTCCCGTTGCGGAGCACAGGCTCCAGACGCGCAGGCTCAGCGTCCATGGATCACGGGCCTAGACGTTCCGCGCCATGTGGGATCTTCCCGGACCGGGGCACGAACCCGTGTCCCCTGCATCGGCAGGCGGACTCTCAACCACTGTGCCACCAGGGAAGCCCCAGATTGGTTTTATGTGATCCTTCAGCACTGGATGGGAAAAGGTCATTGGATAAGTTATTAGGAGGCCTGGCTTTAGTCTCAGCTTCAGTATCTACTAGAAATGTGACCTTGAACTGTATATACAATTTTAATCTTTCAACTCCATGACTTTGTAAATAAAATTTTAAACTAAAACTTAAATTTTAAATTTCAGGCAAATCTTTATTTGAAGGTACTAAACAAGGAAACAGTGAAAAATCAGGTAGCATTGAAACCCAAATTTTCAACTAAATTTAAATTTTTCCCGAATTTTATGACTTTTAAAAAATGCTTTTGGGTTTGTGTTGATAAGATATGTCAGGCCTGGGTCTGTTTACCTCAAGATCCATTCTTGGCCATTTTCCTCGTCTGCTCCACATCAGAGAGCAGCCTGCGTTTCTCAGACACCCCTAGCAACTGCCTTCCAGCTGGGTTCAGCCAAAGGGAGACATTGGTAGTGGGAGATTGGAGGGAGGGAGGGAGGGAGGAAGGGAGAAGCCAAAGGATTACTCACTTCTCCTGCCTTCTCTCTCCCAGAGGGGTCTCCACAAGCATCTGCATCTTCTCCATTGCACCAACATTTCTTGACATTTCTATTATGGTTCTAACTATCTCTGGGTAACCTCCGCCTATGGGATGTACTACAACCTTGCTTCTTCTAAATGTCCCTCCAACCCAGGCAAGGCAATGACTCACTTCTGTTCTAATCCCTGTGTTGGTTCACAGTCCTCTGGCTTCTCAGCTCTATCACCTGTGTAACCATTTCCTGCATTAAAGACCCCCCTATTCTAAATCCTTAAGTGGTTAGACTCTGACTGACATGTCCATGCTGAACTTGTGTATTTCATATTAATACTTTTAAACATCTATAAAAGTGTTAATCTGAAATCAGAAACTTGATGAAATATGCATATTTTATATTTTCCCTGTTACTAGAATACTTAGTACCCTGAAAGGCTTAACAGATCAATACTGAAGACATAAAAACTTAAGGAGAAAAGTTCTAAAACGACTATAATGCATGCTATTTCTAGCTGTCATTCACTGATTACCATAAGCTTGAGTTTATCTTTCCACTGTTCTGGTTACTGATTCAAAATTAGGGGTATAGGGCTTCCCTGGTGGCGCAGTGGTTGAGAGTCCGCCTGCCGATGCAGGGGAAACGGGTTCGTGCCCCGGTCCGGGAAGATCCCACATGCCGCAGAGCGGCTAGGCCCGTGAGTCATGGCTGCTGAGCCTGCGGCGTCCGGAGCCTGTGCTCCGCAACGGGAGAGGCCACAACAGTGAGAGGCCCGCGTACTGCAAAAAAAAAAAAGAAAAAAAAAAATCAAGGGTATAAGAAAACAAAATAACCCAAACATTACTTAAAAAAACACAAAGTTGGGGCTTCCCTGGTGGCGCAGTGATTGAGAGTCCGCCTGCCGATGCAGGGGACACGGGTTCGTGCCCCGGTCCGGGAAGATCCCACATGCCGCGGAGTGGCTGGGCCCGTGAGCCATGGCTGCTGGGCCTGCGCGTCCGGAGCCTGTGCTCCGCGACGGGAGAGGCCACAGCAGTGAGAGGCCCACGTACCGCAAAAAAAAAAAAAAAAAAAAAAAAAAAAAAAAAAACCACAAAGGCAAAGGCAAATCTTTTCTTAAGAGTGCTACAATTATGAAATTTAGGAGAAAAGTACATTTAAATCAGAACAGGAGGGACATCCCTGGTGGTGCAGTGGTTAAGAATCCGCCTGCCATTGCAGGGGACATGGGTTCGATCCCTGGTCCGGGAAGATCCCACATGCCGTGGAGCAACTAAGTCCCTACACCACAACTCCTGTGGCTTGTGCTCTAGAGCCCGCAAGCCACAACTACTGAGCCCATGTGACACAACTACTGAAGCCCGCGTGCCTAGAGTCCGTGCTCTGCAACAAGAGAAGCCACCACAGTGAGAAGCACACGCACTGCAACGAAGAGTAGCCCAGGCTCGCCACAACTAGAGAAAGCCCACACACAGCAATGAAGACCCAATGAAGCCACAAGTAAATAAATAAAATAAATAAATTTATTAAATAAATAAATAAGTCAGAACAGGACATTGCAGGAAAACATACAGCCATCTCTCTATTTCGCAGAAAAAATAAAAGTATATATGTAGTGTTTCTAAAATCAGACACTTGTGTTTGCTTGAAGAATGCCTAAAACTCATTCCAACTATTTACCATCTATAGTCTCTGAAGTTTGTTGCAGCAGGCACAACTTTTAAAATTAGATTTCTTTGACATATTTGGTCCATACTGTACAAAAAAATTAAAACACATTGGTGAAAGATGTAGACACATTTCTATAATTAAAAAAAAAATCAATGCTACTGCCTTTGGTCCCAGGGAAAGGCCAATTAAGTAGACTATAAAAGTGAAAATAAAGCTACAGTTTTTCACTAGACACTTTGAATATTTTGCAGAACATCCTGAGTTTTTTGTAAATTCACTCATTGACTCTACTTCTATCTTTGGCCAAATTTTTTTTAAAAATAAAGTTTTTAAACAAGAAGATTTAAAATTGTATCTTTTTCAATAGTTTCTAGGGGATTCCAATTCATTTTGCTGAGCAATAAGCCATTTGAAAGCAATATTTTAGGTGGATGATGATTTATGCAAAATGCTGATGAATTAAAATTTACAAAAGTAATACATTCGAAAGTAGTTTATTGTGATGAGCCAAGATAATAAAACCCTAAATAGGTACCCTGAAATACCGTGAAAGCCCTTTGGGCCAGATGATCCATCTTTAGATATAAACAACAGTAATTAGTGGACAATTTAAGTGTTGGTTACATGTACCTATGTCAAAATTCATTGATATGTACACTTTAGATTTGTGTACTTCACTATATGTGAGTTATAACTCAATACAGAACTGAAGAAATAAAAATTTTTTAAAAACTATACTAAGATGCAATTCCTCATCTATCAGGTTGGCGAAAACTAAAATATTTAACAAAACACTGTGTGAGGCTATGGGAAAACATGTTCTCTCTCTTATGTTGCTAGTGGGAATACAAAATGATGCAACCCCCCCGTAGAAGGGAATTTGGAGTTTCATATGGATTTATCCTTTGACCAAGCAATCTTACCTATAGAAATCTACCTGAAAACTGTATTGGCCGAAGTATAAAAAGATAGGTGAACAAAGCTATTCACTGCAGCACAATTTATAATAGAAAAAGACAAGCGCAGAGATTCTGTCAATAAGTGTTCTTACCGAAATAAATTGAACTTGAATCTTATCAAGTCTCCAGATATAACTACCAATTACTGGAAATACAAGAGATAGGAAAATATGTTTAATGACACCACCAGGATGTAATCAGCAAAATCCAGACTGTAAGAAACTATAAAGGATAAACACTACAATTTCTTCAAAAATTAAATTATAAGAATACAAGAGGATGGGGCTTCCCTGGTGGCACAGTGGTTAAGAATCCGCCTGCCAATACCGGGGACATGGGTTCGAGCCCTGGTCCGGGGAGATCCCACATGGTGCGGAGCAGCTAAGTCCCTGCACCACAACTACTGAAGCCCAGGCACCTAGAGCCCGTGCTTTGCAACAAGAGAAGCCACTGAAATGAGAAGCCCGTGCACTGCAACAAAGAGTAGCCCCTGCTCACCACAACTAGAGAAAGTCCGTGCACAGCAACGAAGACCCAACGCAGCCAAAAATACATAAATAAAATAAAATAAATTTATATTAAAAAAAAGGACACAAGAGGATGGAGGAAGAAACCTAAAAAATTAAAATCAATTGTAATATATGGATATTATTTAGATACTAATTTGAATAAACTTTAAGAAAAAAATTTGGAGACAATCAGGGAAATTTAACACTGATTATTTGAAATTATTAAGAAATCATGAACATTTTAATAGTAATGGTATTGTAGGGTTTGGGGTTTTATAGCCCTAATCTTTTAGAGATACTGCTGAAATATTTATGGTGAATAATATGATGTCTGAAATTTCAAAATAATCTGGTGCAGAGGGAAGTCATAGGTGGGAGTACAGAAGAAATAACGGCCAAGAGTTGTTCATAGTTGAAGCTGGATAATGTTACGTGGAGATTAATGATACCATTCACTCCAATTTTGCATATTTTTGCAATTTTCCATAATATAGTGTTTTAAAAAAAGAATTAGTAGATAGATTACTTGAGTTGGACAAGAAATATTCATTCTTGCTAAGCAAAGAAATTCAAATAAAAATAATTGTAAAGATCTCTTTTGTACTTAAACTGGGAATGAACAGTTAACATATAATGTACCAAAAATTGGTCTCAATTTTCAGCCCACATCTACTATTTGGCTTCAGGTTCAGTCTCAGCCTTTGAAAGACTAGATTACTCAATGTGCACATCAGTGTCTCATCTGGCATCCTGGAATTTGTGCATGATCAATAACACAGCAATTATATAGGTCACTATCACATCTAATCAGTATAACAATACCGGCCAAACGAATCAGGCAAGACTTCCTAATTTATTTTTAATTAAAAATACTATTAATTTCTTTTCAAATATAGCTAAGCATTCTAGATGTAACTTGAAGCAAAAATCTTATGTGCTTTTTAAAAAATTAATTAATTAATTAATTTTTGGCCGCGTTGTGTCTTCGTTGCTGCGCACGGGCTTTCTCTAGTTGCAGCAAATGGAGGCTACTCTTCGTTGCAGTGCACGGGCATCTCATTGCGGTGACTTCTCTAGTTGTGAAGCACGGGCTCTAGGCGCATGGGCTTCAGTAGTTGTGGCATGCGGGCTCAGTAGCTGTGGCGCACGGGCTTATTTGCTCCGTGGCATGTGGGATCTTCCCAGACCAGGGATCGAACCCATCTCCCCTGCATTGGCAGGCAGGTCTTAACCACTGCGCAACCAGGGAAGTCCTTCTTATGTGCTTTATATGTTAACATTCTATCATTCAGCTTGAGTATGTTTACATTTAATATTGTCACAGTAAAGTGCCGTAGTAATAATGATTGTTAAAGCTGTTAATTTCATGTGCAAAAAAATGGGCATATTTAATTAGTAAAAAAAAATTGGGAGTTGACTGATAATTAATACAAATATTAAGAGAGAATGTGTTAACTATGTAACATTAAGAATAAAATATTCTTCAGTCAACACATATTTCATAAAATGTTAAACAATAATATAAGAAAGGATAACAGAGACAATATTATCATAATTCCAGTTGATGTAAGCTGTTTGATATATTAGCATTCATAACATTAAACAAAATAAATTTTAAGAATTGTATTTAATTTTCAGTTATCTAATTCCATTTAAGCCATGTATCTTTCAAGAAAAAGCCCTATTTGGGAATTGTTCACATCTTACAAGAAAAAATTAAAAGCAAAATGTCAAGTTGATATCTCTAAATTAAATGAGAAGGGAAGAGTCCAAAAATCATGAAAATGACATTCCCAATAAATCTTCCTTAAACTAGATATAATAAAAAATGAAGATTGTATAAAGGAAAGAAGACTGTTTGAAAATGATGAGGTATCCAGGACATATTTTGTTCCCACTGACCAAATTCAAAACAATGGATATTACAAAAATGCTTTCAAAGGAAAATTATTTATTATTATGAATCGATGGAGACTAAAAATGGAAGCAAAAAGCTTGTCAAAATGATTGCTACAGAATGTGAACCATTTTCAGTAGTTGATGGCAAGAGATTTTTTGAGATTTGCCAAGCTATGAATCCCAGGTACCAAGTTATTTCTAGAAAATATATAACTAAAAAGCTTCTTCATGAATGATATTCTGTGAACAAAAAGGTTATTGATGTTATTTAAAATGTCAGTTGAGAGTGATCATCCATTTAACCTCATAAATGTATAACACAGTGACCAGAGAAGCACTATAGTTAGCTGACAGTGCTAAGAAATTATTGTCCCTGAACTTAATGTCAAACTCAAAAAACCACATTAATAATTTAAAATTTTAAATATGTTTACTCTTTGATAGAAATCCTATCATCAAAGAGAAATTCACTTTGACCAAATATTGATTTTAACATTCAACGATTCCCCATTCATCCAAAATGTGCATCTGGATAGAGGAATAGATAGATGGACAGACAGATGGATGAACAGATATATAGATAATATTTGGAATATATATATGAACATATATGTACAGTCAACCTTGAACAACACAGGTTTGAACTGCATGGGTCCACTTATATGTGCACTGTTTTCACTAAACACTACAGTATCACACAATCTGCAGCTGGTTAAATCTGAGGATGTACAGCCATAGATATAGAGCAACCTTGGATTCAGAGGGCTGACTAGGAGAGCTAACTATAAATTATACACAGATTTTCTTCCAATAGATGGTCAGCACCCCTAACCCTCGCATTGCTCAAGAGTCAACTGTACACATTCCAATACTGAAAAGGGTGCAGACAAAATGTTTGTAGTGGCAACTTTACTACAACAGTACTTTGGGAGAGAACTAAAAAACATTCATACTTTTTGGCCCAGACATCCCAATCACGGGAATTTATCCACATAAAGTGTCTATGCATGAAGATATTTATGGAAACATGATTTCCAATATCACAAACTTGGATACAACCTAAATATCCAAAAATTGGAATGTGATAAGGTATTCATCTTTTTCTATTTGGAGTACTCATCACTCCTGTTTTTGTTTGGCTAATTCTTATTGTCCTTGAGATTCCAATTACAATGTTACTTCCTTGGAAAAGCCTTCCCACCCATTTAGGATCAAGTCCTGTTATTATACACAAGACAGCCTTTTTTATTGGAGTTTATATTTAATATAATTTTTTTTCAGGGCTTATTTGATAAACACTGGCTTCTCTCCTCCCTCTCTCCTGCAAATAGTACACCCCATGAGGGTAGGTGTTATATATTGTTCACCATTATATATTCAAGGCACATAATAAGTATTTATTATATGTATCAATACATATGTGTATAGATGGTATATATACAACAGATCAGTACAGAGGTCAGAAATATGAAAATAGTTTTATTAGGATGATAGTTATGTAAGTGATTTTGCCATAAAATTTCTTTGAATAACTTTAAATTATTTTAAAGCTATATCTGAAACAAACAAATAATGCCCTACTTTTTAAGTGGTCTCCTTAGTTTGAGGAGACATAGCTCATGAATATATGGTAATTTCCCCAGAATAGGGTATCAAATGTGCCTTGAAATCATGAGAGTTGCCTTTTTAGAAAGACATTAACAATAAAAAGCTATGTAAAACTAATATAACACAAAAATATTAAATATACATGAAAGCTTGTAAATTGCTAAATATGTTGCTTTGCTAAACCAGATTTTTTAATTTAACCAAGCAATGAAAATGCTGTTTATAATGTACTCTATCATTTGCATAAGAGGGAAACATACTGCCTGAATAATCCTAAACCCATCCATGGTCCTAAAATACTGTGCACAATCACTTGCACATAAACCTCTTTCAAATCTAGTCGAGGCTCACCTCTTCTTAGATCAGGGCAAAAAGGGAATTCGAGAAAAGAGAGGCACCTGGGGGCATACTTTGTATGGTGTTGCAGAAGGAGCTTTAAATTAGATGATAATCCATGGCTAGCACTTACTAGCAATTTTTATTTTTTTTAGATTATGTTAGAAATTGTTGAAAATTAATGAGATAGCTATCTTTCTAAAAATAAAGTTGAATTCAGGCCTCATGTGGTTGTTAAGAACATTAAATGAGTAATGCATGTAGACTACATAGCACAGTGTCTGAGAGCATTCAATAAATGTTGCTATTCACAGGGCTTCCCTGGTGGCGCAGTGGTTAAGAATCTGCCTGCCAGTGCAGGGGGACACGGGTTTGTGCCCTGGTCCAGGAAGATCCCACATGCCGTGGAGCAACTAAGCCCGTGCGTCACAACTACTGAGCCTGTGCTCTAGAGCCCAGAAGTCACAACTACTGAGCCCTCAAGCCACAACTACTGAGCCTGTGTGCTGCAACTACTGAAGCCCGTGCGCCTAGAGCCTGTGTTCCACAACAAGAGAAGCCACCGCAATGAGAAGCCCGTGCACCGCAACATAGAGTAGCCCCCGCTCGCCACAAATAAAGTGCACATGCAGCAACGAAGACCCAACACAGCCAAAAAAATAAAGAAACAGGAAAATAAAAATGTTGCTATTCACTATTACCAATAGTTGGAAGATTCTAAAAACTATTTAGAATGTTATTTATTTTCACATTTCATTGTAACTACCATTTTACTTTCTAGCAATTCAATTTTCCAAAACTAGAAAACACACACACACACACACACACACACACACACACACACACACACACACACACACACACACACACACACACACACACACACACACACACACACACACACACACCCCTTCTAACCTTTAGCTCCGTAGAGGCAGAAGCTAATTTTTTTGCTTCGGTTAATGCATGCAATTGTTGATAGTCTACTGGTTTATACTTGGTGCTTCTCATTTCATTTTTCATACGAAATACCAGATTATCTGTTTTTCATCAAAAACAGAAAATGACAAAGAAATAGTACTATGTTATTGGAAGTCAAAATAGAATTATGGCAACATGTTGACTGCAGGTCTTATTTTTAAAGATTTTTAAGCAAATATGAGAAGTAATATATTGCAATATTTGTAGTATATTTGAACCTCAATTTCTGGAAATTTAAAAAATATTACCACTATATTCCTTGCATAAAATTACTTCTAAAAGGGCATAAAAGGAATACTTCCATTTAAGTTAGTACATTGAGAATTTTAGAAAATTATATTGTCAAGTTACAAAGTGTGACCATTCTTTTTATTTAAAATGTGTTAGTCATCAACTGTGAATATTTAAGTATCACATTCTTATGAATCAAATTAAGTAAATAGAATTTTTAAAGTCATAGCTGCATTTTTAACTTAGAAAAATTGATTTCAATTAAATACGAAAAAAGGTTGAAACTGAAACCTAAAAAATTTAATAGGCCAGATAAGATTAAAATGATACAAAATGTTTGGGCAGCCATTCTCCATCCAAGCATATAAAATGTCCTAGTTTAGTTTGATACTAACTATTTTGGTAAAGTAAAACATAGGTAGAGGATACTCTAAGGCCAAGTAGCATGAAGTATAAAAATTTGGGTAATTCAAGCATCATTGCCTCAATGATGTGAAAAATTCAGCTGTGCATTGTAAGGCGATTAAGATTTATTAAGTATATCATGGATCACATGACTGCAAGAAGCTCCCAAACGATTTAAGGACAAGCACAGGAGAGAATGGTTGGCCTGACTATTGTAGGGGAACTGGAGAAATCTTCAATGTGACCAAAAAATGAACCTTCCATTATTAAACTTTTGAAAATCAACATTCCAACTTTATATCACCAATAATCCACCATAAATCATAAAACAGGCTTAGAAGTAGAAAAAATACCTGAGGTATCATTTTTCTGAACTGTCATGAATGGTCGGTCTCTTTTATCCATGTTTTCCATATCTGTCAAGGAAACAAAAGAGAGCTAATAACATTTTACAATGTAATTTTAAAAACTGTTTTAAAGATATGTTCATTGTAGTGATTTTTGAAATAAGGTCCAGGACCGGATGCCATAACTCCATGTATTTTATTAAAATTTGTTTCTCTTTGCTCCTAGAAGCCTCCTTCCATTAGTTTTTTCTCTTTGTGCTTTTCCTGATCTTGGTTTCTCCAACCAATCTCTTATCTCTTAGTTACCCTCTCTTGGATTGTCCCAGTGACTGGTAAATATTTTGTGATTAAAAAATTGTGTATGTTTTATCTTGAGTTCTCGAGAGGAAAGAAACACCTAAATTAAAGAATAAAGCAGCTAGGCAAATTACTTATTACTTCTCTTCAGCAATGCAGTACTTGTGGTGGATATGGGGATGTGCAATCCACTTCTAGAAAGCACTTGATGCTTACCTGTCACCAGCTTCAGGGTTGGACTCAGCTGCAGAGAACAGCCTTGCCCAAAGGCACACCATTCCTGGGGTAGCCTATACCCAATGACAGAGTGAGGCAAGGATGTAAAGACCCAGCAGTTTGGGCTTAATGCAGGTCACTCTGATGGGCAATATTTGCTCCAGAGCTCCCTTCGGGGTTGACCCACACTTCGTTGGACCTGCATTGAAATTGAGTTTTTTATTTGCCCAATCTTGCTTCTCCCTTCTTCCTTTCACAGGTATGGGTTCCTGATAAATATCTAGCACTCCAAACTCTGCCTCAGCGTCTCCTTCCTAAGAACCCAACCTGAGGAGCACCAAACTGAACTGACATCTTTTTATGGCACCCCCAGGGCAAGATACTAGTCAAGTGGTTCTTTAAATAACAGAACACATTTTTCATACATTTTCGTTCCATATCTACTGGGTTGAACTGATCATGTCTAGTGGCCTTTGCAGTAACCTAAATCTTCTTAAATGGAAGAAGAAGTCACACAAGTCCATGATTTTCAGAAACTCTGCCAAGTTACCAAGAATCACGGAGATTGCTCACCAGCTTTAGGAATCTAGGGATAAACCTCAGTGTGTAATTTCTATAGGGTCTCTTGTTTTAAGCCTTTGATAATATTGACAATCCTCATAGCATCTGCCTTCTACTCATACCCATATCCTATCCATTAAGATTCTTTTTCACTCTGGAAGATTTTGCACATCTAATCTGTCCACCTGCATTGCCTCAAGCTCCCATCACCTCCTGCCTGGATGACAGAGGCATTCTACTTTGTACCTTTACAGTGCATTCTCCAAACAGCAGCCCAAGTAACCTCTTAAAAACTCTAAGCTGACCTTGTTGAATCCCTTCAATTGTACCCATACCCTTTAAGATAGTATCCAAACTTCTTTAAATGGCCTATAAGGCCCTGGATGATCTTGCCTTTGATCATCTCTCTACCCTCATCTCATTCACACATTCCAACCACACTGGTCTTTCTATTTCTCAAACATACCAAGTTCATTCTGCTTCAAGGCCTTCCCACTTGCAGTTCCCTCTGGTATTTAAGGTGAGGGCTTTGGTCATGTTGGAGACTTACTCAGTTTTCCTGGGACTCGCCCACGTATACAAGCTATTAAACTTTAGTGTGATTTTCCCCTGTTAATCTGTCTCATGTCAATTTAATTATTAGAACAACCAGAAGAACCTAGAACGGTAGAGGAAAATTCTTCTTCCCCAACACTATATGGTTCAAACTTAACTATGACCTTGATAAAATAAAATTTGTATCTGAGGGCAAGACAAAAAAAATTTAAACAAAATTTTCATCTGCCTGCTTGGCCCTCTTCCCTCCCCTGCAGAGTGTACTGTGCATCTGCATTAACCAGACCTCCTCAGGAGATCACCTTTCTCCTTAATCTTTTAATGGGTTATGATGACCCACTATTAGCTTTGTAAGCACAGATCCGGATTGTGTAATCTGTCATTTGACTTATAACTCTATGTCTCAGAAATTTATATAACTGTGCTTTGACATATAACTGGTGGAACAGCCCTCAGAGCTTTCTGAAAGACTGTCTCCAGGTAATAATCTTCAGGATGGCTCAAATAAAATTGTCCATTTATTTCTAGATTGATGAATTTTTTTAAACATATTTATTGGGGTATAACTGCTTTACAATGATGCGTTAGTTTCTGCTTTATAACAAAGTGAATCAGCTATACATATACATATATCCCCATATCTCCTCCCTCTTGCATCTCCTTCCCACCTTCCCTATCTCACCCCTCTAGGTGGTCAGAAAGCACCGAGCTGATCTCTTGTGCTATGCGGCTGCTTCCCACTAGCTATCGATTTTACATTTCATAGTGTATATATGTCCATACCACTCTCTCACTTCATCCCAGCTTACCCTTCCGCCTCCCCGTGTCCTCAAGTCCATTCTCAACATCTGCGGCTTTATTCCTGTTCTGCCCCTAGATTCCTCAAAACCATTTTTTTTTTTTTTTACATTCCATATATATGTGTTAGTATATGGTATTTGATTTTCTCTGACTTACTTCACTCTGTATGACAGACTCTAGGTCCATCCGCCTCACTACAAATAACTCAATTTCGTTTCCTTTTATGGCCCAGTAATATTTCACAGTATATATGTGCCACATCTTCTTTATCCATTCATCTGTCAATGGACACTTAGGTTGCTTACATGTCCTGGATATTGTAAATAGAGCTGCAATGAACATTGTGGTACATGACTCTTTTTGAAGTATAGTTTTCTCAGGGTATATGCCCAGTAGTGAGATTGCTGGGTCATATGGTAGTTCTATTTTTATTTTTTTAAGGAACCTCCATACTGTTCTCCATAGTGGCTGTATCAATTTATATTCCCACCAACAGTGCAAGAGTGTTCGCTTTTCTCCACAACCTCTCCAGCATTTATTGTTTGTAGATTTTCTGATCATGGCCATTCTCAATGGTGTGAGATGATACCTCATTATACTTTTGATCTGCATTTCTCTAATGATTAGTGATGTTGAGCATCCTTTCATGAGTTTGTTGGAAATCTGTATATCTTCTTTGGAGAAATGTCGATTTAGATCTTCTGCTCATTTTTGGATTGGATTTTTTGTTTGTTTGATATTGAGCTGCATGACCTGCTTGTATACTTTAGAGATTAATCCTTGGTCAGATGCTTCATTTGCAAATATATTCTACCATTTGGAGGTTGTCTTTTCCTCTTCTTTATGGTTTCCTTCACTGTGCAAAACCTTTTAAGTTTCATTAGGTCACATTTGTTTATTTTTGCTTTTATTTCCATTTCTCTAGGAGGTGGGTCAAAAGGATCTCGCTGTGATTTATGTCATAGAGTGTTCTGGCTATGTTTTCCTCTAAGAGTTTGACAGTGTCTGGCCTTACATTTAGGTCTTTAATCCATTTTGAGTTTATTTTTGTCTATGGTGTAAGGGAGTGTTCTAATTTCATTCTTTTACATGTAGCTGTCCAGTTTTCGCAGCACCACTTACTGAAGAGGCTGTCTTTTCTCCATTGTATATTCTTGCCTCCTTTACCAAAATTAAGGTGACCATATGTGCGTAGGTTTATCTCTGGGCTTTCTATCCTATTCCACAGATCTATATTTCTGTTTTTGTGCCAGTACCATACTGTCTTGATTACTGTAGCTTTGTAGTATAATCTCAAGTCCAGGAGCCTGATTCCTCCAGCTCCATTTTTCTTTCTCAACATTGCTTTGGCTATTCAGGGTCTTTTGTGTTTCCATACAAATTGTAAAGTTTTTTGTTCTGGTTCTGTGAAAAATGCCATTGGTAGTTTGATAGGGATTGCACTGAATCTGTAGATTGCTTTGGGTACTATAGCCATTTTCACACTGTTCATTCTTCCAAACCAAGAGCATGGTATATCTCTCCATCTGTTTGAATCATCTTTAATTTCTTTCATCAGTGTCTTATAGTTTTCTGTATACAGGTCTTTTGTCTCCTTAGGTACGTTTATTCCTAGGTATTTTATTCTTTTTGTTGCAGTGGTAAATGGGAGTGTTTTCTTAATTTCTCTTTCAGATTTTTCATCATTAGTGTATAGGAATGCCAGAGATTTCTGTGCATTAACTTTGTATCCTGCTACTTTACCAAATTCATTGATTAGCTCTAGTAATTTTCTGGTAGCATCTTTAGGATTCTCTATATATAGTGTCATGTCATCTGCAAACAATGACAGCTTTACTTCTTCTTTTCCAATTTGGATTCCTTTTATTTCTTTTTCTTCTCTGATTGCTGGGGCTAAAACTTCCAAAACTATGTTGAATAATAGTGGTGATAGTGGACAACCTTGTCTTGTTCCTGATCTTAGTGGAAATGGTTTCAGTTTTTCACCATTGAGAACAATGTTGGCTGTGGGTTTGTCATATATGGCCTTGTCATATATGGCCTTTATTATGTTGAGGAAAGTTCCCTCTATGCCTACTTTCTGAAGGGTTTTTATCATAAATCGGTGTTGAATTTTGTCAAAAGCTTTTTCAGCATCTATTGAGATTATCATATGGTTTTTATCCTTCAATTTGTTAATATGGTGTATCACATAGACTGACTTGCATATATTGAAGAATCCTTGCATTCCTGGGATACACACCACTTGATCATGGTGTATGATCCTTTTAATGTGCTGTTGGATTCTGTTTGCTAGTATTATGTTGAGGACTTTTGCATCTATGTTCATCAGTGATATTGGCCTGTAGTTTTCTTTCTTTGTGGCATCTTTGTCTGGTTTTGGTATCAGGATGATGGTGGCCTCTAGAATGACTTTGGGAGTGTTCCTCCCTCTGCTATAGTTTGGAAGAGTTTGAGAATGATAAGTGTTAGCTCATCTCTAAATGTTTGATAGAATTCGCCTGTGAAGCCATCTGTTCCTGGGCTTTGTTCGTTGGAAGATTTTTAATCACAGTCTCAATTTCAGTGCTTGTGATTGGTTTGTTTATATTTTCTATTTCTTCCTGGTTCAGTCTCTGAAGGTTGTGCTTTTCTAAGAATTTGTCCATTTCTTCCAGGTTGTCCAATTTATTAGCATAGAGTTGCTTGTAGTAATCTCTCATGATCCTTTGTATTTCTGCAGTGTCAGTTGTTACTCCTCCTTTTTCATTTCTAATTCTGTTGATTTGAGTCTTCTCCCTTTTTTTCTTGGTGAGTCTGGCTAATGGTTTATCAATTTTCTTTATCTTCTCAAATAAGCAGGTAGGTTTATTTGAGCTATAGCTCAATAAGCTTTTAGTTTTACTGATCTTTGCTGTTGTGTCCTTCATTTCTTTTTCATTTATTTCTGATCTGATCATTATGATTTCTTTCCTTCTGCTAACTCTAGGGTTTTTGTTTTTTGGTTTGTTCTTCTTTCCCTAATTGCTTTAGGTGTAAGGTTAGGTTCTTTATTTGAGATGTTTCTTGTTTCTTGAGGTAGGATTGTATTGCTACAAACTTCTCTCTTAGAACTGCTTTTGCTGCATCCCATAGGTTTTGGGTCGTCATGTATTCATTGTCATTTGTTTCTAGGTATTTTTTTATTTCTTCAGTGATCTCTTGGTTATTAAGTAGTGTATTGTTTAGCCTCCATGTGTCTGTATTTTTCACAGATTTTTTACTGTAATTGACATCTAGTCTCATAGCATTGTGGTTGGAAGATACTTGATACGATTCCAATTTTCTTAAATTTTCCAAGGCTTGATTTGTGACCCAAGATATGATCTATCCTGGAGAATGTTCCATGAGCCCTTGAGAAGAAAGTGTATTCTGTTGTTTTGGATGGAATGTCCTATAAATATCAATTAAGTCCATCTTATTTAATGTATCATTTAAAGCTTGTGTTTCCTTATTTATTTTCATTTTGGATGATCTGTCCATTGGTGAAAGTGGGGTGTTAAAGTCCCCTACTATGATTGTGTTACTGTTGATTTCCCCTTTTATGGCTGTTAGCATTTGCCTTATATATCGAGGTGCTCCTATTTTGGGTGCAAAAATATTTAAAATTGTTATATTTTCTTCTTGGATTGATCTCTTGATCATTATGTAGTGTCCTTTGTCTCTTGTAATAGTCTTTATTTTGTCTGATATAAGAAGTGCTACTCCAGTTTTCTTTTGATTTCCATTTACATGGAATATCTTTTTCCATCCCCTCACTTTCAGTCTGTATGTGTCCCTCGGTCTGAAGTGGGTATCTTGTAGATGGCGTATATACGCATCTTGTTTTTGTATCCATTCAGCCAGTCTATGTCTTTTGGTTGGAGCATTTAATCCATTTACATTTAAGGTAATTATCAATATGTATGTTCCTATGACCATTTTCTTAATTGTTTTGGGTTTGTTATTGTAGGTCTTTTCCTTCTCTTGTATTTCCTGCCTAGAGAAGTTCCTTTAGCATGTGTTGTAAAGCTGGGTTTTTGGTGCTGAATTCTTAGCTTTTGCTTGTCTGTAACGGTTTTAATTTCTCCGTCTAATCTGAATGAGATCTTTGCTGGGTAGAGTGATCTTGGTTGTAGGTTTTTCCTTTTCATCACTTTAAATATGTCCTGCCACTCCCTTCTGGCTGGCAGAGTTTCTGCTGAAAGAGCAGCTGTTAATCTTATGGGAATTACCTTGCATGTTATTTGTCGTTTTTCCCTTGCTGCTTTTAATAATTTTCCTTTGTATTTAATTGTGGATAGTTTGATTAATATGTGTCTTATTGTGTTTCTCCTTGGATTTATCCTGTATGGGACTCTCTGTGCTTCCTGGATTTGATGGACTATTTCCTTTCCCGTATTAGGGAAGTTTTCAACTATAATCTCTTCAAATATTTTCTCAGTCCCTTTCTTTTTCTCTTCTTCTGGGACCCCTATCATTCGAATGTTGGTGCATTTAATGTTGTCCCAGATGTCTCCAAGACTATCCTCAATTGTTTTCATTCTTTTTTCTTTATTCTGCTCTGCAGTAGTTATTTCCACTATTTTATTTTCCAGGTCACTTATCCGTTCTTCTGCCTCAGTTATTCTGCTACTGATTCCTTCTAGAGAATTTTTAATTTCATGTATTTTTTGTTCATCATTTATTGTTTGCTCTTTCGTTCCTCTAGGTCCTTGTTACAAACATTTCTTATATTTTCTCCATTCTATTTCCAAGGTTTTGGATTATTTTACTATCATTACTCTGAATTCTTTTCAGGTATACTGCTTATTTCCTCTTCATTTGTTTGGTCTGGTGGGTTTTTACCTTGCTCTTTCATCTACTGTGTGTTTCTCTGTCTTCTCATTTTGCTTAACTTACTGTGTTTGGGGTCTACTTTTCACAGGATACAGGTTCGTAGTTCCCGTTGTTTTTGCTGTCTGCCCCCAGTGGCTAAGTTTGGCACAGTGGGTTGTGTGGGCTTCCTGATGGAGGGGACTAGTGCCTGTGTTCTGGTGGATGAGGCTGGATCTTGTCTTTCTGGTGGGCAGGACCACGTCTGGTGGTGTGTTTTGGGGTGTCTGTGACCTTATTATGATTTTGGGTGGCCTCTCTGCTAATGGGTTGGGTTGTGTTCCTGTCTTGCTAGTTTGGCATGGGGTGTCCAGCACTGGAGCTTGCTGATCATTGAGGGGAGCTGGGTCTTAGCATTGAGATGGAGATCTTGGGAGAGCTTTCACCATTTGATATTACATGGAGCCAGGAGGTCTCTGGTGGACCAATGTCCTGAACTTGGCTCTTCTACCTCAGAGGCACAGGCCTGACACCCAGCCAGAGCACCAAGATACTGTCAGCCACATGGCTCAGAAGAAAAGGGAGAATAAATGAAAGAAAAAAAAGAAAATAAAAAGTTATTAAAATAAAAAACAAGAAAATTATTAAAAATAAAATAAATTAAAAATAAAAAAAAAGAAAGGAGAGCAGCCAAACCAAAAAACAAATGCACCAAAGATAACAAGCGCTAAAAACTATACTAGAAAAGAAACAACAACAACAAAAAATGGACAGACAGAACACTAGGACAAATGGCAAAAGCAAAGCTATATGGACAAATCACCCTAGGAAGCATACAAATACACACTCACAAAAAGAGAAAAAGGAAAAAAATATATACATCTATATATTAAAAAAAAAAAGGGAAGAGAGCAACTAAATCAATAAAAAAATCTACCAATGATAATAAACTCTAAATAGTAAACTAAGATAAACATAAAAGCAGAAAGCAGTCAGTTGCATAGAGCAAACCCCAAGTCTACAGTTGCTCCCAAAGTCCACCGTCTCAATTTTGGGATGATTGGTTGTCTGTTCAGGTATTCCACAGATACAGGGTACATCAAGTTGATTGTGGAGATTTAATCCGCTGCTCCTGAGGCTGCTGGGAGAGATTTCCCTTTCTCTTCTTTGTTCACACAGCTCCTTGGGTTCAGCTTTGGATTGGCCCTGCCTCTGCATGTAGGTCACCTGAGGGTATCTATTCCTGCCCAGACAGGATGGTGTTAAAGTCACAGCTGATTAGTGGGCTCTGGCTCACTCAGGCCGGGGGGAGGGAGGGTTACAGAATGCGGGGCGAGCCTGTGACAACAGAGGCTGGCATGACATTGCACCAGGCTGAGGTGTGCCATGTGTTCTCCCGGGGAAGTTGTCCCTGGATCCCGGGACCCTGGCAGTGGCAGGCTGCACAGGCTCCCTGGAGGGGAGGTGTGGATAGTGACCTGTGCTCGCACACAGGTTTCTTGGTGGCTGCAGCAGCAGCCTTAGCGTCTCATGCCTGTCTCTGGTGTCCTCGCTGATAGCTGTGGATGGCACCCGTCTCTGGAGCTTATTTAGGTGGCACTCTGAATCCCCTCTCCTTGCGTACCACAAAACAAAGCGGCAAGAAAAAGTCTCTTGCCTTTTAGGCAGTTCCAGACTTTTTCCCGGACTCCTTCCTGGCTAGCTGTGGCGCACTAGCCCCCTTCAGGCTGTGTTCATGCAGCCAACCCCAGTCCGCTCCCTGGGATCTGACCTCCGAAGCCTGAGCCTTAGCTCCCAGCCCCTGCCCACCCCAGCGGGTGAGCAGACAAGCCTCTCGGGCTGGTGAGTGCTGGTTGGCACCGGTCGTCTGTGTGGGAATCTCTCCACTTTGCCCTCTGCACCCCTGTTGCTGTGCTCTCCTCCATGGCTCCAAAGCCTCCCCTCGCCGCCACCCCCCATCTCTGCCAGTGAAGGGGCTTCCTAGTGTGTGGAAACTTTTCTTCCTTCACAGCTCCCTCCCAGAGGTGCGGGTACCATCCCTATTTTGTCTCTGTTTTTGTCTCTGTTTTTCCTTTCTTCTTTTGCCCTATCCAGGTACGTGGGGAGTTTCTTGTCTTTTGGGAGGTCTGAGGTCTTCTGCCAGCATTCAGTAGGTGTTCTGTAGGAGTTATTCCACATGTAGATGTATTTCTGGTGTATCTGTGGGGAGGAAGGTGATCTCCAAGTCTTACTCCTCCGCCATCTTGAAGGTCTCCTGACAACTTGTTACGGAGTCCACGCTCATTCTGCTCGCTGCACGACAGGCCAATAAATCGGGAGACAAGGTGTTGAGGCAAGGAATATGGCTTTATACCTAGATTGACTATCAATTAATTTTTTCATTGACATATGCATGGTGTAGTTGGCAGGGTATCAGAAAAAAACGCCAGAGGACACTTGGAGTCTACGCCGAATGAAGACTTGATACCAGCATGGATCCACTGAGCCCCACCAGCTTCTCAGTACTCCTCAGGTGTTCCAATGAGTACCCCTGATATCCAGATCTCATTGCTTTTAAATGATGATTATAAAAATTGTATTTGAGCTGTTTTTACGAAGGACTTGGAGTCTTAGGGGGTACAGTTGAATTGCCTAGGCAGAGACCTAGGGTGATCTGAGTAGGAGTCCCAGGAAATCATGGGTGGCTGGTTTTGTTAACTTTGGCTTAAATTGAAAAAAAAAAAAAAAAAGTTGACGTTTGATCTGAACAAAATATTGTTAGTGAAATGAGAGACTGAATTATTCATCTCCAAAACACAAGGCACATTTGCTCATTCCAGCCACAAGGTGTTCTCAGGTGATTGAGAACCTAGCAGAAGTGTCTGAAGATTAATCCTCATGATGTACAGTGGTCTTACAGGGTAGCCCCACTATAACTATTAAGTAAATACTGCTCTTCCAGGGACACACGACATAAAGAATGGTCTTCAGTGCTCTGAGCACCTGCAGCAGTTTTAGACTGCTGGAGGTAGAAACAGAGATACATAAAATGAATAGATGCAAGGGCAACTCCTTGGGGAGCTAGGCTCAGAAGCAGCACACATTCAATCCACTACACTGTCCTCAGAACATTGTTCAGATGATAGCTCATATCTAAATTAGGCTCCCTGTATTACTCGGCCATAAAAAGAAACGAAATTGAGTTATTTGTACTGAGGTGGATGGATCTAGAGTCTGTCATACAGAGTGAAGTAAGTCAGAAAGAGAAAACCACATACTGTATGCTAACACATATATATGGAATCTAAAAAGAAAATGTTTCTGAAGAAGGTAGGGGCAAGACAGGAATAAAGATGCAGATGTAGAGAATGGACTTGTGGACACGGGTAGGGGGAAAGGTAACCTGTGACAAAGTGAGAGAGTGGCATGGACATATATACACTACCAAATGTAAAATAGATAGCTAGTGGATAGCAGCCTCATAGCACAGGGAGATCAGCTTGGTGCTTTGTGACCCCCTAGAGGGGTGGGATAGGGAGAGGGGGAGGGAGATGCAAGAAGGAGGGGACATGGGGATATATGTATATGTATAGCTGATTCACTGTGTTATACAGCAGAAACTAACACACCATTGTAAAGCAATTATACTCCAATAAAGATGTTACAAAAAAAAAAAAAGAACTGTAACAGAACTTTGGCTCCTACATATCCAGAAATTCTGTCTTGGAAAAAAATAAAAATGAATGTACTCAGGATGCTTTGCTTATTAAAAAAAATAAATAAATAAAATAAATAAATTAGGCTCTCAAATTGATCATGGGAAATTGTTCCTCAAAGGTGAAGTAGCTCCCTTGAGGACGGCTACCTATGGGGATTCCAGCTGGGTTTATGCATGCTTGCAAGTACTTATTAATACTTAGTTGGGAATTAAAGTGAAATGGAGCAAGACCCTATGGGGCCTTCCCATGACAAAATAACCCCCTACCCCATGTCCTCTGCCTGCCTCTTGTCTGCAGAAAAACTTTAGCCAAAGAATAAATTGAATAAATTTAATCAGACAAATGAGAAAATGCAGAAGCAAAGGAAAGCAATAAAACAGGACATAATAGCTTAGTCATTAAACAAAGTCAAGGACATTTAGTTCCTCTTCAAGGGCTATAGATAATATTCTGAGCCATATCCTTTGAGCTGTTTTGTAGATACCGAAACCCCCACCAGGTGGAAGAATTTAACTACATGATGACCAGACATAAGCCATGACATAAGCTGCCTCAATTGTGAGAACTGGCCTCAAGGAAATGGGAACAAATTGATCCTGTGACTGAAGATTAGCTGTAATTAAAACAATCAAGATGATACTGATCAGACCACTGCATGACTAATTTCAAGATGACTGTCGGAGCTGACTGTGTGCTGTTCTGCATGTAGCCCCTTCCCTCTGCCTATACACCCCTGAAATTCCCCTTTAAAAGATCTTGCCCACTGATCAACAGTGGGGAGTTGGTCTTTGGACATGAGTCTGCCTTCTCTCTCAGTTGCTGGCCTCCTGAATAAAGCAAACTTTCCTTTTTACCAATACTTGCCTCTCAAGTATTGGCTTCAAGGGGCGAGCAGCCAGACCTGAGTTCAGTAACAAAAAGAAATTCCTCCCTGAAATGGCCAAGATGGGGTTCTTTTGGCACTCCAAAACTGATTTTTGGATACAGAGTTAGAGAAAGCCAGCAGAAGGTAAGTTCTTACCATGGCAGTCTCCTGGATCTCTGCCTGCAGGGTCTACTATAAACAAGAGAGGTAAGAGTTTTCTTCATTTCTAAAATTAGATTATCAGGAGAAAATATTTGTAGGGCTAGATGCTTGGATCTTCTGAATTGGAAAAACTTTTAAATTGTTAAAATTTTAGAAAGCTATTGAAACTGTGCAACTCAGATTGGGACTCAAACTCAGCCAAAACCCAGATTGGGACTTGAACCCATTTTATGGTCTTTTAATTGAGATCACACACCTGGTCTCAGGACTTAATGAAGCTCAGGTTCTTGATGTCTCATCACAGAAGGAATTCAGAGAGAGACAAAGTGATAGGTAAGAAGTGGCTTTATTTAGAGAGAAAAACACTCCACAGAGTGTGGGCCTTCTCAGAAGGTGAAAGGCCCTGAAGTATGGCTTGGTTAGTTTTTATGGGCTGGGTAATTTCATAGGCTAAAGAGCAGGAGGATTATTTCAACTATTTTGGAGAGGGGGTGGAGATTTCCAGGAATTGGGCCACTGCCCACTTTTTGATCTTTGATGGTCACCTGGGAACTGTCATGGCACTGGTGGGTCTGTCACTTAGCTTATGCTAATGTATTATAATGAGCATATAATGAGGCTCAAGGTCCACTGGAAGTCAAATCTTCTGCCATATTGGACCTAGTTGGTTCTAACCAGTTTTTGTCATGTCCTATGGCTATGTCATTCTTTTAAAAGTTGTGCCCTGCCTCCTTCCCTCCTGTTTCACTATAATCTTAAAATATTGTACCTATTTAAATTGATATACAGAAGTCCCAAAAGGCTTCAAAATGTGAAAATAGCCTCATTGAAGGATTTGTTGTAGCAGGCTAATGAAAGATTAAAGATATAAAATGTACCTAAAAGCAAACAAAAATTATGACAGATGTAACTACTGCTCCCCTCTATTCTCTTTATTCTCTCTATTCTCTTTATTTGAGTGCTCATTCTAGTAATCCTCTGAATTGCCATTCCTCTCTGAAGAGACTATTAAATGGTTACCTTTAAAAACAGGATCACCTGAGGCTACAGGTGAGCCTCTTCAGACCATACTCAGACCATACTGAGGGCCATAAAGAATTTCTTAAACCCAGGGCGGATCCTCAAAATTTTTTGTAAATAGATTATTGAGATGGGAGGGCACTGGTCTGACTAAACTGACCATAGCTGATATTCAGATCTTGTTAGAATTTTTTGTTTTGGCCTTCTCCTCTATGCTAAATAAAGGAAAGAAAAACATTCCAACCTAAGTGAATGTGTCTATCAGTCCTTTGATATCATTGAGGTGGCCACCCAATTCTTTGAGGAATTAAAACTAAGTGTCCTGGTTTTACAAATCTAAAGAGCTGTGGATCCAGAGACAATTCAAAGCGCACCAATCTTTTTACCACTCCCCAAACCTTCCCTATGTATCTTAAGATAATTTTTAAGTAAAAAATTCTGGCCTTAAGAGAACAGTCTTCCTAGGAGGAACTTGCATTAATCCTCCTATGCCTTTGAGATGTAAATGTTCTACCTGGTCTTCTCCAGGAACTCTTATCTAGGCCATCTTTTAAAAATGCAAATTTCAGGAAGGTAACTCTTATTAAAAACAAAAGGGCAATAGGTAATTCAGAACTTGAATTGTTAAGGACAAACACAAATCTTAAGTGTCTTCTCTATAAATATTAGTAAAAAGGGTTTAGCCATTTAAACAGGTTACCTTGATTTGTTCCATCTGCCAGAAACTCAATTTGAATCCAACTTCTTTTGTAACTGATGGTTTTTGTATTATTGTACCTGATTCATGGCTGAAATTTTGGAATGGAAACTATGGGGTCACTGTGTCTATTTGTGTGTTTGTATGTATATATGTGTGTTACAGATGTGTGGTACTGCCAAAATTAATTTGTAAAAGAGCTCTATTTAATTGGCTTAAAAGGAATTAAGCACTTATATAAATACTTAGAAATAAAAAACAAACTAACCCAAATGAATTTCAGGATCACATGATCTAGGATTACATTTTAATAAATGAAAACAACTTTAAGTTTGTTGGCTTAATTAATACAGCCATGTTTTTAGAGTCATCAACATTAAATATAATACTTTTATTGTGCCTAGGTTTACTAGAAATCAAATAAGATCTTATTTCTGTTACAAAGTTTGTCAACAAGAAAAATAACTAGATATGATGAAACTTTTAAGTAAATTAAATGTAAATGAGATAAGAGTTTTTAGGTGGGCTTCCCTGGTGGCGCAGTGGTTGAGCGTCTACCTGCCGATGCAGGGGACACGGGTTCGTGCCCCGGTCCGGGAAGATCCCACATACCACAGAGTGGCTAGGCCCAAGAGCCATGGCCACTGAGCCTGCGCGTCCGGAGCCTGTGCTCCACAACGGGAGAGGCTACAACAGTGAGAGGCCTGTGTACCGCAAAAAAAAAAAAAAAAAAAAAGTTTTTAGGTGAATTCTTTAGGAATAATTAATGCTTTGGACTGTCTACTTAAAATAAGTTATTCCAGATTTTCAATAACTTGAAACTGCTAAATTAAGTTACATGATGTGATCATTGGATATCCAGGTCATTTCCAAATAAGATACTGGAACATTAATTACTAAAGAAATGTAATTTTACCTATGTTTGTCTTATTAGAGAAAAACTAAAAACGTTTGGGCTCATTGGACATGTCTTGTACCCCACTGTGGAAAGAAATTAGGTTATAGAATATGTTCATAAGTTTGCCAATCAGGAAATGCTGGTATGACAAACAGTTCATAATTACTTGCTTCTTAGTTTTCACTAGAAACTAAGGTTTTAAGGTTAAGAATTCTTATTAAAATGTATAATTAAAACTATTAAAAATTAATAAGGAAAACATTTTTGTATGCAAGGAAAAAGAAAGTATAAGGAATGAAAATGTGTTTTGTTAAGGGAAAAGAAAGTAATTTTGTCCTAAAGCTGGTTATTTCTAAATGTGAAAGAAAACAAGGGACAAATTTATATGGATATAGAAAGTTGTAGAAGATTTGTGAGGGAAAAAAATGAATCTTAGAAAGGAATTCTATGTGTGGTCAGTATTGACTGAGATTGGAACAAATTTAACTGAGTAAATGAACCTTAATATTAAGGGTAAAGTGGTACAAAACCTGAATTTGGTTTTCTCTCTGTTAAGAGGACAAAGTTTTCTTAGAATATTAATCCACTTTTGATAACCAATTGTAGTTTCTTTACCTTTTAAGTAATCTGTTATAACTTTCTGTATTTGCTTTTGAAGTCTTTTATTGTCACTTTGGCTAAGTGAATATGTACTGTTCCACAGTGACATATGATCCTATTTGACCAAGTGTTTTTAAATCTTTTTGATATTTTTGACAAACTTCCCAAAGATCAAATTCTAATTGAATTTTGGTTGACTGCTAGCTAACTTTGAGGTTTTCTAAAGGGCCCCTGAAGCATCGTGGAGAGAGAAATATTAAACTAATCAGCCTTCTTTGGTAAGTTAAATTATACGGGAAGCATTGTCAAATGAGTGGTAATAAACCTTCTTAGGTTATATTGTATGGGTAAATGTCATTAATATAAACGTTCTAGAAATTATATGAAATTCTAAAAGTTGAATATGTCCTAGCAAATCAGTCACGATTCTAGTAATTATCTTAAAATGTATGCTACAGCAGTAACCAAGTTTCTTTGTCAGCTATATTGTAATCAGATCTTTAACCATGCCTTTTTAAGTCTTTTGTCATTTATAGACAGTTATTATTTTACTCCAATGCTTTTGCAAAAAATGCTTCATCTTCAAAAAGATTCATAGAAAGGACTTTTTTCATATCATACAACTGAACTTGGTAAGAAATTAAAGAATTCTAATGGAAAACCTGATGACTTCATAAAACTGTGAACAGAAGATTAAGATCAAGGATTAGTCACATAAGACTCAGCAAACTGACGAATATGGTTATAATTTTTTTTGTTTTTTGTCTGAAATATTACTGGTTTTTAATCTGTGTTTTCCAGTCATAAGGAAACCCTTCCCCTCAAGCTAATTATGACTTACAGTAACTTGGTAAATTATACATTTTTAAGTAGAATTGAAACATTTATCTTTTCTCTCTACCTGATTCCTCCAGAAATTGGAAACCTTAGGTTCCCAGAAGCCTTATCAGGTGAATAAGGAAGGCTGCCTCCTGGCAGGTGCAAGAATCTTGAGATATTTTGGGGACCTCGATAAGAGAGGAATTCACTCAAATTTATAGATATCGCAGGCAGAATCTGATGGCATGCCCTAGATGTGGCTTTCCTGGCCTTGAACAGCCTTTTAAAACTTCAATTTGATTGTTTAAAAGTAGCATGACTTTATTTATTATACTTCATCTTTTTCCAAAATGTGTTGTCTTTGTTATATTTAGATTTCTGTAACTAATGAAAAAGTAAAGTAGATAATCTGATTAAAAGTGAGTATTTTCAAAGATTATTAAAAAAAAAAGTTCAATTTGAGATTCTTTATAAAAAGTTCCAGCACAGCCAATTTAAAAGAGACTCTATGATCAGTTACAGTTATGTAAATAATCAGGCCAAGTTTATTGAAACCAGACTTATTTCACAAATAAATTCGGCTATATGTGGTAGAAATGAGAGTAATTTTAGAGAGAAAAAATTAAGTTTCAGTGGACATTAAGTTCCAGTGTTGTTGTCTTTGAGGTTTTTTGGGTTTTTTTTTTGTATTTACTGCCTAAGACTCACTTTTCATATGGCTCCTTGTCGCTGCGTTACACTACTGTAAAGTTTGTTTCTGAAGCTTGTCACAGTAATCTATCTTTGGATGAATATCAGATGCCCCATGACCTGCAACCAGAAGATCATGCATACTGGAAAAGACATCAAATTAAAGACTCTTTACCACCACATTGGAAGGGATCATATCAGGCTTCCTCTCCTGAAAGAACGGCAACTTCTGTTTCTGACAAATGACTTTGACTAAGACCAGCACTACCAGGCCAGGGCAAGAAGAAGACAACATCTGAAGTAGACAGCTGATACAAGATGCCAGACCAGGCCTATATACTAATTGCTTTGAGAATGTGCACACTTTCCTTTATGTATTTATTCCTTGGGCTCAATCATTTGCAAGTTTCAAAAACCAATCCAGTTGCTGGGTTTGTAGCCAGTCTCCTACATCCAGTACTCTTAGGTTACCTTGGTGGATTTTTCCTCTCAAAGGCTCTAATTGGATGGCCCTTAGAAATTTTATTTTAGAAAAAAGAAACTCTAGTACTGGGCAAGCCAATATCACTAAGTGGGACCCTCTTACCTGGCCAGTTAATGACACCTGTTCTGAACCTGGCCCTAAATACTCCTTTTCACTAGATGTTAAATACCTCTTATGGAACTCAGTGGATTTATGGAACAAGTTTATGGCCTTTGACTCTCCCCAGGTTGGTTAGGAAGATGTACACTTGGTTTCCCTTGGACGCGAGGTCACCTACAAGTAGCCCTGGAAACAGCCCCTTCCAATCTGCCTTTAATGTGAGCACACTGGGTGCTCACATTAAAGTTTCTTAATGGTGTGACCAGTTGGCTGCTATATTCGTTCTTTCACTTGGAATAGAAGATATTATTAATCATATAGAGGCTTTAACAAAATTTATGTAGCTGCTTCGAATAATAGTAATCAAGCCAATAGCTTGCTTAATTCGGAAGTCTCCACGATGAGAAAAGTGGTCCTACAGAATTCAATGCATAGCCCTCAAGAGTCTAACTGCTTCCCAGGGGAAAACTTGCACTCTAATACGTACTGAATTTTGGGTTTTTATACAAGAAGTGTCTTCTGATATAACTCATCTTATGACACATATGAAGAATCAAATTTCTGCTCTGAATGATCCTCTTCCCAGTTTAAGGGAAATACTAGGAAAATGGTTTGTTTTAGGAGAATCTTGGCTTAAACCTTTACTAATGACATTGTTACTCCTATTGGCAATTTTGATTACAGTTTGTGTAACTAAGCCATTTCCATTTTATGCTTACTTGTGAGAAATTCAAAGTGGCAACTTCAGCCCATAGTTAAAATGCTTTTGGTTGACTAATGGCTACTTGAACAGAATTTTCCATGTTAAATAATTTAAGAACATTTAATTTTAGAAATTATTTCCATGTTCACATTATGTGACATTTTTGAAATTGCTTATGAGTGTTATAAAAATGTTAAGCCTCTTAGATCTACCCATTTACTAAAAATATTGAAAAATAATATATTTTTATGAGACATTTCCCATTATGTAGGAAGAACATTTTAATATATAATATAATGATAGCTTTGCAGTAGCAAGAGAGCCGAAAAACATTTTAATATAAAGTTAATTTTAACAGATATGATAGAGAATCTAAACTTAAAAAAATTCACAACCTCAACTAGTTGAGTCCTAATCAGGACTTCTCTAGAGATGAGAAAAAAAATTGAGATCATTTATGTAACAAGGCAATCTTTTTACATTGTTAAAATTTGTATTCTTCTCTTTCCTAAGAAAATCTCTCTTAATACACCAAGGAAGAAAATGTCAGTTGTACTTAGGCTTAAAATTGTGCAACATATGGATAGTTTGTTAATTCTAAACTGCTTAATTGTGTAGATTAGCCAATTATCCCATAAGGGTAAGTTTTCAAAGATGGCGGGGATTCTGCCAGGCCAAACAGCATGAGAACAATACCAGTCTGAAGAAATATCTTGTATGTAGCATCAAATTATAACCTTCTTCAAATGAAAGATCTCATGACATTTTAAGCATTAGTTAAAATACTACTGCCAATGTCTAGCTTAAGCAGTATTTTTCCAATCTGACATATTCTCTTTTAAATTCTAAGCAGAATGGCACATATTACTTCCATTATGAAACATTATGCATTGTATCAATAGTTAGTATAAAGTAAAATTATTGTCCTGGAAAAACAAATGGAACCAACAGACAAACTATGAGAGCTAATTAAAAACTGGCTACATAAAGCACTCAGTTACATAATAAATATCTCATAATCAATTCAAACATAATGGGAAAAGATCTCATTCAAAAGAGCAACCAGGGCTTCCCTGGTGGCGCAGTGGTTGAGAGTCCGCCTGCCGATGCAGGGGACACGGGTTCGTGCCCCGGTCTGGGAAGATCCCACATGCCGCGGAGCGGCTGGGCCCGTGAGCCATGGCCGCTGAGCCTGCGCATCCAGAGCCTGTGCTCCGCAACGGGAGAGGCCACAGCAGTGAGAGGCCCACGTACCGCAAAAAAAAAAAAAAATAAAAAAAAATAGAAAAAAATTAAAAAAAAAAGCAACCAAAACAAAACAAAGTATTTAGGCATAAACTGTACAAGAAGTTTGTAGGACTCATACTCAAAAAAACCACAACAATGTAGTACAGGAGATAAAGCTTGATCAGAGAGAAACAATTCTAATTCTGTATACCAAATATTTAATAGTGGCAATTTTGGGGTAGTAGGATTTGATTTTGGTTTCTTCTTTTTGCTTCAGCACAGTTTCTAAATTTTTCTCTTTTTAACAGGAGAAGAAAACCACATTTTAAAAAATAATAAGCAGGGGCAACTAGTTCTTTCACTATATATTGGCGGCAATGCTACTGCAGTTTTCATATTTTACCAGTAAAAAAAGAAACAATTTCATGACAACAAGAATCCTTTAAAATGTGAGCTTGTATACAGGCGTATAGTTTTCCACTCTAATACTGAATTGAATTATTTCTTACCAATCTTTTTTTTTATTAAATGACAGGATATATTAAGTACATTTGTAGAATTTTATAGAACTTGAAAAAGTTAGCAGTAAAATATTTACAAGGTCATTTTTTAATTCTCTATTGGGAATAAATAAATATATTAAACTATTTTTTCAATTATAAAAGTACTGGTTAAATAATGTCAAACTGTCTAGAAAACTATAAGGTAAAAATTAAAATTGCCAGCACTTGTATTTAGCCCTGGTAGTCATTTTTAATGTTTTCTTTTATATTCTTTGAAGGATTTTTTTATGCATATAAAAGTGCATATCCAGTTTTTATACAAATGCAATCACGATATATGTACAGTTCTGCAAGTTGCTTTTCTTTCTTTTTTTTTCCATTTTTCTTTTTGGCCATGCTACATGGCTTGTGGGATCTTAGTTCCCCGACCAGGGATTGAACCTGGACCCTTGGCAGTGAAAGTGCAGAGTCCTAACAACTGGACCACCAGGGAATTCCTACAAGTTGCTTTTCATTTAATAACCTGATTATCTTTCTATATCATGTTATTTGTGTGTCCATGTTTATATACACTTATCTTTAATGACTGCTATATGACATATATATATGACATATATGTTATCATCAACACTATTAATATATATATTATTTAACCAGTACAAGAATCCAAGAAAGAAAATTCCAAAAAAATTCTGCCCTTTCACTGCAAAACAAAATCCATAATCAGACAAAGAAAATCTATAAAATCCCTGCCCTTTTCATAATTCTTATAAAGTTGCTTATGAAGCAAATTCTACATATAGTCAACCTTTATGAATTTTGCTATTTTTATGTCTGTAATAACTCAAAAAGGAGAGCTTAAATCAACCTCATTATGAAAAGGATTCAAATACAAATCTACTTACCCCGTATGCTTTTCCAGGAAAAGTATGGGGAGCAGAGTCAAGCAGAAAGAAAAGAATTAACCAAGGCAAGGAACCTAGAAGTTTCTGAGGGACTTCAGAATTCCACAGAGAGTGTAGGTAACTTCACTGGAGTCGCTCATGCCCTCACTCCTGCCACATCCTTAAAGTATTTCGATCATTTTAAAAGCCAGGAGAAAATGCATACGTACCTAGTTTAAAGCAGTACATAGTTTAAAAAAAGGGGGGAGGGATTTCCAGACATTGAGGTGGGGGATTAGATGAATTCACACAGCTCACATTGCTAGTCTCAGAAATCTGACCAGAAGCCATGACTGGAAGTTTCACGTTTTGGCAAAACAACTGGGGAAATTAAGTAATTACTTATGAAGAAATACTATTTTGTCCATAATTTTCTCCCCATAAAAGATAAAATTGATCATCTGTTATGAAGACTCACCACCTGTCCTGCTTACTTGACTTGCCATTTTGGACCTGCTTAAACTGAAGACTTTGTTATCTTTCTTACGACACAATTTGGGAATCCACTTTCTTATCCTGCATACCTAGACTCGAAGTAAGAGGCTTGTCTGCTTCCTCCTGGCCCTTTTACTCCTAACCTCTTTATCAGTAGAGGGGTGTCATATAATTCACTCCCTGAAAATCATTTGTACAGATTTTTGCAATATCCTTTTACCTGTGCTCCTAGCCCCAGCTACCATCACAGAAGTGTCTGAATGAGTGATGCCTCAAAAACCCAAGGATTTCTGATCTACCAAATGGTTTCCCATTACTTTCCAGAAAAAAGGTTCCATCTCTGCGTAGTTGACAAGGACCTTTTAAATCCAGCTCTTGCCTGTTTAGCCCCTTCCTTAGCCATTACCCCATATGCACTCTATACTCCAGCATTCCCAAACCATTTGCAGGTCCCTGAACAAACAATACTTGTGGTAGGTAGAACAACAGCTCCCCCCAAATTGTCACATCCTAATCCACAAAACCTGTGAATACGTTATGTTATTTGGCAAAGGAGAATTAAGGTTGCAGCTAATCAGCTGATTTTATCTATGGAGAGTACCTGGAGTTACCCAGGAGGGCCCAATGTAAATCACAAGGCTTCCTTATAAGAGGAAGGCAGGAGAGTCATAGAGAAGATGTGATGACAGAAGCAGAGGTCAGAGAGAAGATTTGAAGATGCTACCCTGCTGGCTTTGAAGTAGGAGGAATGGGGCTGTGACCCAAGGAATGCAGGCATCTCTAGAAGCTGGAAAAGGTGAGGAAATATATTCCTCTATAGAGCCACCAGAAGGCACACAGCCCTGTTGAAACCTTGATTTCAACCCAATGAGACCTATTATGGGCATCTGGCCTGTGGAATTGTAAGACAATAAATATTTGTTGTTTAAGCCATTAATTTGTTATTTGTAATTTGTCATTTAGCAGTGGTAAACTGACAATGCTCTTTCACCCCTCCCTGCCTATGCTTGGAATGCCTTTCCCAAACCTTGCTTCTTTGGCCAATGCCTACTCATTTTTCAGTCGCATTTTAAGCATTCCTCTGGAGCTTCTCCTAATCCAGATGATGACGATTTTCCTCTCTTGTGCTACTATTGTACTTTGTGTACCTCCCTACTGATGCATTTATTCATTTCTTCAATGTGTACTGAACATCTATCGTATACTAGACTAAGGGATATAGATTTATTCAGGCTCTGCAGAGAGACCTGCCCTGGCCATCTCATCTGAAGTAGCCCCCTCTACCCTCAATCACTGTTTATCCCCTCAATCTAATTCTCTTCCCTCATAGCACTTCTGACCATATGGCATTATACTATGTATTTATTAGTTTGTTTATCTACCTATTGCTCACTTCTGCAACTAGGATGTATGCTCCATGAAAGCAAGGCCTTTGGCTGATCGTCTCAGTTTCTCCAAAGTGCCTAACATAGTGCCTGACATATTAGACACTCAATACACATTTGCTGAAAAAGCATCAAGGGATTGATTGTATTACAGATCACAGTTTAGTCTCTAAAGCTTGGTAGTATTAGAGACAGACACATAGTTTTCACCTCCTCTTCTCCTATTTTTAAAATCTAAGCTCACCTGTATGAGATGAAAATTATTATAAAAGACAAACTCCAAACGAAAATGGGCAGAGGAGGGAGGTGTATGTCAAGAAGGAAGGAAGGAGAAACACTCCCATGTTACCCTGGTGAGTTTCAGCACTGACTGTAAATTCACAGGTGCCCCTTGACCAGCTATTCAGCTGCCAATCACAGCACACAACCTTCCCACCACATGCAGAAACCTGGGCAATGTCTCTATTTATTAGTAACTGAAGGATGTCTATGTCATTTTACTTTTCCAAGACCTTGAGGCTAAGAAGGACATTCTTTGTTCTTCACAGATTACCTGGTATTTCTTACCTCCAACATATATTGAGTGAAAAAAGCAAGTTGCACTAGGATACATACCATATGATATCATTACATAAACATGTACAGACCCAAAAGAATGTTATGCATCTTTCTCTGTCTCTCTCTCTCTCTCCTTCTCTCTTTCCAAAGGAAAAAAGTCTACAGGTTATACAAACAGACCAAACTAAAGAGGATACTTCAACTGGAGGTTAGTTTCAAAAGGGACTTTAGCTTCATCTGTAATGAAATCTTGGCTTTTTTACAAAGAGAACATATATATGTATATTTGTATAATTAAGAGTAATAAATATTACCCAAAAAGGTCTTATCCCTAAATAATTATATTACCTATTGTAGAATTAATGCAATTATATTCGAGTTTATAAATGATTATTCAGTGGGTTCTGCTAGTGAGAGCCCCATAGCCTGATTACCAATCATACACATCTTTGAGCCTGCCGAACTTGGACTACTTCTGGAGCACCTTGAACCTACCAAGTTGCAACAACCCTATGAAGCCCAGTCTGAAACACCCAGTTAACTTTACCTTTAATTTTGAATATAATTAAATAAATAATTTTTGTACAAATTTGTTGTGCCTTGTACAAGAAATTTCTTCTGACATCTTCCTTAACAAAATGAAACACAGTACTTTTTCTCTTGATTAATGGCCACAAATCCATTGCTCTTTGTTCTGATTACAAGTTTGCTCATTAAAAGAAAAGTGCCAACGTCAAGGCCACAAGCAAGGTTACAGGGTTCAACAATTAAATGGAATTTTGATGTGCTTTTCACTATTACTGCTGAGGAAATGTTATCATCTGATGTTTAAAACTGTGGCAGACACAGCTGGTTGCCAGTAGCCATTCTCCCTGTTTTCCTTCCTAATAGAACGCAGTTTTGTTCAAACATTGGCATTCCTTGATACCCCTGAGGATCCAAGTGACCATGTGACACAGTTAGTCAATGAGATATAAACCGAGGTCTGCTGGGAATTTGGGGACAAGATTTGCCTTTTTATATGGGCACTGCCCCTTCTCCCCTGTCCTTCCTCCTTTATTCCTGCTTGAAATGTGGATATGAAACTAGGTATGTAGGACATTTCTGATTACCTAGTAAGTATTAGGATGAAAGATATACACTAACTATTGGGACTTCGCTGGTGGCACAGTGGTTAGGAATCCACCTGCCAATGCAGGGGACACAGGTCTGAGCCTTGGTCCAGGATAATCCCACAGGCTGTGGAGCAGCTGGGCCCGTCTGCCATAGCTGCTGAGCCTACACTCTAGAGCCCACAGGCCACAACTGCTGAGCCTACACTCTAGAGCCCGCAGGCCACAACTGTTGAGCCTGTGTGCCACAACTACTGAAGCTAATGAGACTAGAGCCCATGGTCCACAACAGGGGAAGCCACTACAGTGAGAAGCCCGCACATCGCAACAAGGAGCGGCCCCCGCTCGTTGCAACTAGAGGGAGCCTGCGCACAGCAACGAAGACCCAACACGGCCAAAAATAAATTAATTAATTAATAAAAATTTTAAAAATTACATGAAAAAAATAAATAGGTAGTTAAAAAAAAAAGATATATACTAACTATTGCAGAGAATAAAGCCAAAGGGAGCCTGGGACCCTGATAACATCAAGTATCTGCTGTACCAGCTGAGGACTACTTCTCTCTGGACTTGTTGCTGTGAGAAGAATAAATCTGGAGTTCCCTAGTGGCGCAGTTAAGAATCTGCTTGCCAGTGCAAGGGACACGGGTTCAAGCCCTGGTCTGAGAAGATCCCACATGCCATGGAGTAACTAAGCTCGCATGCCACAACTACTGAGCCTGTGCTCTAGAGTCCTCAAGCCACAACTACTGAGCCCATGTGCCACACTACTGAAGCCCCCGTGCCTAGAGCCCATGCTCCGCAGTAAGAGAAGCTGCTGCAATGAGAAGCCCATGCACCACAATGAAGAGTAGCCCCCACTCACTGCGACTAGAGAAAGCCAGCTCACGGCAACAAAGACCCAATGCAGCCAAAAATAAATAAATAAATAAATTTATATATATAAAATAAAGAATAAATCCCCAAGCTTCTGCCATCAGGTTCTATAACTTTCAGCCAAACAAAATTCCCAGATGATGCAGGCAGGGATGATACGAAGGACCCAGTTGACTTTGATGCCTCTCCATATAAAGCAGTATAAAAATTCTTCTAGAAAAGTACCCATCAATACAGGCACAGGATAAAATAGTAAAAAATATTGCTGTCATTGCTCTTCAATAGTAGCATGAAAAAACTACAGCTAACAAAATTTACTATTTTAAAACTCCAGTAGAGTTTCATTTGTAGTTTCAACATAGTTGAATGAGACTATAGGTAAAAAGATGTGTAGGAGGTTCTGGAAGGGGAAAGATAAAAATCCTCAGGAACTTAATTCCACTATCAAAAAGTAAAACAGAGAAACGTATCTGTGGGTTTTCAATACTCCAGAAAAAATCATTTTTGCACAAAGAATCAATTATGCGAGGAATTTTCCTTTTAAATCCTACACAAAAGTATTGGAGTTTTTTTAGTTTTTAAAGAAAAATAGCAATCTACCGCTCTTTAAAAACAAAGACTCTAAAATTCTTTTAAATGACAGTGCCTGGAACATGGTCACACTAATACATTTTGAATGAGTGAAATAATAATAGGTAAGAAATATTAAATCATTTTTCTGTTATTGCTAAAGAAAAGACCTCTAGGCTAAGATGTGAAGACACAAAGAGAAAGATTAAAGGAGTTAAGATAAAGTTTAGAGGGAGTGAGGAAGAAGAAAATCTGAGGGAAGAAAATTGTGTTTACTTCCTATTTCCTCTCTCTAGTTCTCTCAAATTTGGGTCAAAAAAACAAAACAAAACAAAAAACATCCTCACTCCCTAGAAAGCATAGATCAGCCGCACTGAAATGGTTACAAGTTTTACCACAGGGGAGGTAAGGCAGGTAATTTTGAACCATCAAAGTTGGGCCCTAAGGTAGGTCTGGGTTGGATTTCCAATGATGGGAGGCACCTAACTCAGGCTGAGGAGCCTACTGTGAAGAAGAGGGAGGGAACTTCTGATGTGGGAAGAGGGGCTGAATGGGGAGGCTGTAGTGAAAGATGTCAAACAGCCTTTTCCTTTTTCAATTTTTGTTTCAACCTAGTCCTTCACACAGAAAAGGAAAGGGAAATTCTCTATCCTTTGTTTTGTGATCTCTCTCCATAGGGATCCATATTCTCTGAACAACAATTTGAAACCCCTTATATGAAAAAATCTCAAAAATATCCTATGAAAGCTGGGGAGGTAAAAAAATAAACTAATTAATTAATTAATTAAAATTAAAAATGTTTCTTTCCCTCAGAGAAAGAGGGAAGGAAGAGTTAGTTCTCTTTACTGCCTGTGGGGTCAGAGGTGGGAGGTGGTAAGAGGAGCGAATGATTGTGTGACACAAGGACAAACAGTAAGAATATGTCTGTATGGGATTTTCCCCTTGACTCTAAAAGTACTATCAAAATATGTTGGTTCAAAATATAATGATCGGTAATATATGAAATAGTCATAACATATGATTATTATCTATCAGTGGCAATCAAAGACATGTAGATACACAAGACATCCATGTAATAGGTTTTAAAGAGCCCTAAACAAAACACTGTATTAGACCTCCAAAATAGTTTTGTTTAAAATATAATTGAAATCAAACTGAACGTCTTCAAAACTAAGGTATACCTTAACTCCAGAGTAGTGTTGAGCTTTGAAGTAAGTCTACGGAAGACTAAATTCCAACTCCACCACTTCCACACTGTGGGACTCTCAGCAAATTATTTAAACAATGAAAAATACATAATATTGTAAAGATGTCAACTCCTCTAAATTAATTTATAAAATCCCAATTGAAATCCTAGATTTTTTGTGTGCATATGAAACTGGTAAGCTGATTTAATAACGTGTATAGAAATGCAAAAAACAAAGAATAGCGAAGGGAATCTTGAAGAACAGAACAAAGCTGAACAAAGCTGGAGGATTTAGAGCACCATATAATAAGATCCGTTATGAAGTTATAGTAATTAAGATAGTGTTATTGGAACAAGGATGGATAAATAGGGCAATGAACAGTATAGAGAGACAAGAAACAGATCCATACGTATATGGTCACCTGACTTATGGCAGAGGTGAGTCACACTGCTGTGCAGTGTGCAAAAAAGAGTAATAAATGGTCCTGGGTCAATTGGTTGTCCATATGGAAAAAATGAATCTTGACCCTCTACCTCCAAACATTCACAAAAATCAATTCCAGATGTGTTAAAGATCTAAATGCAAAAGATAAAAAATGAGGCTTTTAGAAGAACACATAGCAGAACATACTTATGACCCAGGAGTTGGCAAAGATTTCTTAAACAGTTCACCAAAAAATGCTAATCATAAATGGAAAATGTATTAAGTTGGGAAATGCTAAACTCAAGAACTTCTGTTTGAGACAGCAGAATCAAGGAGAACTACAACCCTATAGCCTGTGGAACGAAAGCCACATTCACAGAAAGACAGACAAAATGAAAAGGCAGAGGACTATGTACCAGATGAAGGAACAAGATAAAACACCAGAAAAACAATTAAATGAAGTGGAGATAAGCAACCTTCCAGAAAAAGAATTCAAAATAATGATAGTGAAGATTATACAGAAAAAGAATGGAGGCAAAGATCAAGAAGATGCAAGAAATATTTAACAAAGACCTAGAAGAATGAAAGAACAAACACCTAGAAGAATGAAAGAATGAACAAACAGAGATGAACAACACAATAACTGAAATGAAAAATAAACTAGCAGGAATCAATAGCAGAATAACTGAGGCAGAAGAACGGATAAGTGATCTGGAAGACAGAATGATGGAATTCACTGCTGTGGAACAGAATAAAGAAAAAAGAATGAAAAGAAATGAAGACAGCCTAAGAGATCTCTGAGACAATATTAAACACACCAACATTTGCATTATAGAGGTCCCAGACAGAGAAAAGGGAGAGAAAGGACCTAAGAAAATATTGGAAGAGATTACAGTTGAAATAGCCACCAAGTCCAGGAAGTGCAGAGAGTCCCAGGTAGGATAAACGTAAGGAGAAACACGTTGAGATACATAGTAATCAAATTGACAAAAAGTAAAGACAAAGAAAAATTATTGAAAGCAACCAGGGAAAAATGACAAATAACATACAAGGGAACTCCCATAAGGATAACAGCAGAAACTCTACAAGCCAGAAAGGAGTGGCATGATATATTTAAAATGATGAAAGGGAAGAACCTACAACAAAGATTACTCTACCTGGCAGGGATCTCATTCAGTTTCAACGGAAATCAAAAGCTTTACAGACAAGCAAAAGCTAAGAGAATTCGGCACCACCAAACCAGCTCTACAACAAATGCTAAAGGAACTTCTTTAAGTGGGAAACACAAGAGAAGAAAAGGACCTACAAAAACAAACCCAAAACAATTAAGAAAATGGTCATAGGAACATACATATCGATAATTACCTTAAATGTGATGGATTAAGTGCTCCAACCAAAAAACACAGGCTCGCTGAATGGATACAAAAACAAGACCCATATATATGTTGTCTACAAGAGACCCATTTCAGATCTAGGGACACATATAGACTGAAAATGCAGGGATGGAAAAAGATATTCCATGCAAATGGAAATCAAGAGAAAGCTGGAGTAGCAATATTCTTATCAGATAAAATAGACTTTCAAATAAAGAATGTTATAAGAGAAAAGGAAGGACACTACATAATGATCAAGGGATCAATCCAAGAAGAAGATATAACAATTATAAATATATATGCACCCAACATAAGAACACCTCAATACATATGGCAAATGCTAACAACTATAAGAGGAAATCGATGGTAACACAATAATAGTGGGGGACTTTACACCTCACGTACACCAATGGACAGATCATCTACACAGAAAATTAATAAGGAAACACAAGCTTAAATAACACAATACACCAGATAGATTTAATTGATATTTATAGGACGTTCCATTGGAAAACAGCAGAGTACACTTTTTTCTCACGGGCACATGGAACATTCTCCAGCATAGATCACATCTTGGGTCACAAATCAAGCCTTGGTAAACTTAAGAAAATTGAAATCATATCAAGCATCTTTTCTGACCACTACGCTATGAGATTAGAAATAAATGACAGGGAAAAAAATACGTAAAAAACACAAACACCTGGAGGCTAAACAATACGTTACTAAATAACCAAGAGATCACCGAGGAAATCAGAAAATACCTAGAGACAAATGACAATATAAACACGATGATCCAAAACCTATGGGGTGCAGCAAAAGCAGTTCTAAGAGGAAAGTTTACAGCAATACAATCCTACCTCAAGATACAAGAAAAATCGAAAATAAAGAATCTAACCTTACACCTAAAGGAACTACAGAAAGAAGAACAAACAAAATGCAAAGTTAGTAGAAGGAAAGAAATCATAAAGATCAGAGGAGAAATAAATGAAATAGAAACAAAGAAAACAATAGCAAAGATCAATAAAACTAAAAGCCTTTAGGCAGACTCATCAAGAAAAAGAGGGAGAGGACTCAAATCAACAAAATTAGACATGAAAAATGAGAAGTTACAACAGACACCGCAGAAATACAAAGCATCATAAGCGACTAGTACAAGCAACTCTATGCCAATAAAATGGACAACCTGGAAGAAATGGACAAATTCTTAGAAAGGTGTAAACTTCCAAGGCTGAACCAGGAAGAAATAGAAAATATGAACAGAAGAATCACAAGTAATCAAATTGAAATTGCGATGAAAAATCTTCCAACAAAGAAAAGTCCAGGACCAGATGGCTTCATAGGTGAATTCTATCAAACATTTAGAGAAGAGCTAACACCCATCCTTCTCAAACTCTCCCAAAAAATTGCAGAGGGAGGAACCCTCCCAATCTCATTCTATGATGCCGTCACCACCCTGACACAAAAACCAGATAAAGATGCTACAAAAAAGGAAAATTATAGACCAACATCACTGATGAACATAGATGCAAAATTCCTCAACAAAATTCTAGCAAACAGAACCCAACAACATATTAAAAGGATCATACACCATGATCAAGTGGAATTTATTCTAAGGATTCTTCAATATACGCAAATCAATCAATGTGATACACCATATTAACAAATTGAAGAATAAAAAGCCTATGATCATCTCAATACATGCAGAAAAAGCTTTTGACAACATTCAACACCCATTTATGATAAATAATCTCCAGAAAGTGGGCACAGAGGGAAACCACCTCAACATAATAAAGGCCATATATGACAAACCCACACCAAACATCATTCTCAGTGGTGAAAACCTGAAAGCATGTCCTCTAAGATCAGGAAGAAGACAAGAATGTCCACTCTTACCACTATTATTCTACATAGTTTTGGAAGTCCTAGCCACGGCAATCAGAGAAGAAAAAGAAATAAAAGGAATACAACTTGGAAAAGAAGAAGTAAAACTGTCACTGTTTGCAGATGACATGATACTCTACATAGATAATCCTCAAGATGCCACCAGAAAACTACTAGAGCTAATCAATGAATTTGGTAAAGTTGCAGGATACAAAATTAATGCAAAGAAATCTCTTGCATTCCTATACACTAACAATGAAAGATCAGACAGAGAAATTAAGGAAACACTCCCATTCACCATTGCAACAAAAAGAATAAAATACCTAGGAATAAACCTACCTAAGGAGGTAAAAGACCTGTATGCAGAAAAATATAAGACACTGATGAAAGAAATCAAAGACGACACAAACAGATGGAGAGATATACCATGTTCTTGGATTGGAAGAATCAATTTTGTGAAAATGACTATACTACCCAAAGCAATCTACAGTTTCAATGAAATCCCTATCAAATTACCAATGGCATTTTTTACAGAACTAGAACAAAAAATCTTAAAATTTGTATGGAGACACAAAAGACCCAAATAGACAAAGCAATCTTGAGGGAAAAAAACGGAGCTGGAGGAATCAGACTCCATGTCTTCAGAGTATATTACAAAGCTACAGGAATCAAGACAATATGGTACTGGCACAAAAAAAATATATAGATCAATGGAACAGGATAGAAAGCCCAGAGATAAACCCATGCACTCATGGTCAACTAATTGATGACAAAGGAGGCAAGGATATACAATGGAGAAAAGACAGTCTCTTCAATAAGTGGTGCTGGGAAAACTGGACAGGTACATGTAAAAGAATGAAATTAGAACACTCCCTAACACCATACACAAAAATAAACTCAAAATGGATTAAAGAACTCAGTGTAAGACCAGACAGTATAAAACTCATAGTGGAAAACATAGGAAAAACACTCTTTCACATAAATCACAGCAAAATCTTTTTGACCCACCTCCTAGAGTAATGGAAATAAAAATAAACAAATGGAGCCTAATGAAACTTAAAAGCTTTTGCATAGCAAAGGAAACCATAAACAAGATGAAAAGACAACCCTCAGAATGGGACAAGATATTTGCAAACGAATCAACGGACAAAGGATTAATCTCCAAAATATATAAACAGCTCACACAGCTCAATATTAAAAAAATAAACAACCCAATCCAAAAATGGGTAGAAGACCTAAATTGACATTTCTCCAAAGAAGACACGCAGATGGCCAAGAGGCACATGAAAAGCTGCTCAACATCACTAATTATTAGAGAAATGTAAATCAAAACTACAATGATGTATCACCTCACACCAGTCACAATGGCCATCATCAGAAAATCTACAAACAACAAACGTTGGAGAGGGTGTTGAGAAAAGGGAACCCTGTTGCACTGTTGGTGGGAATGTAAATTGATACAGCACTATGGAGAACAGTGTGGAGGTTCCTTAAAAAACTAAAAATAGAACTACCATATGACCCAGCAATCCCACTACTGGGCATATACCCTGATAAAACCATAATTCAAAAAGACACATGCACCCCAATGTTCATTTCAGCAGTATTTACAAAAGCCAGGTCATGGAAGCAACCTAAATGCCCAACGACAGACGAATGGATAAAGAAGCTGTGGTACATATATAGAATGGGATATTATTCAGCCATAAAAAGGAATGAAATTGGGTCATTTGTAGAGACGTGGATGTACCTAGGGACTGTCATACAGACTGAAGTCAGAACGAGAAAAACAAATATCATATATTAACGCATATGTGGAATCTAGAAAAATGGTACAGACCAACTGGTTTTCAGGGCAGAAATTGAGACAGAGATGTAGAGAACAAACGTATGGACACCAAGGTGCGAAAGTAGTGGGGGGTAGTGGTGGTGTGATGAATTGGGAGATTGGGATTGACATATATACACTAATATGTATAAAAGAGAACTAATAAAAACCTGCTATATTAAAAACAAACAAACAAACTTCTGTTCATCCAAATATACCACTCAGGGAGTTAAAAGGCAACCCAAAGAGTAGGAAAATATATTTGCAATACATATATTCAACTTCCAACAAAAAAATTAAAAAATAACCAAAAGGCCAATAAATATTTTTAAAGGGTTCAACTTTATTCATTAGGAAAATCCAATTTAAAACCAAATTGCAGCACCTTTATAAACACACTAGGTGGCTAAAATGAAAAAGACAGAAAATGCCAAATGTTGGTAAGAAGATGGAGCAACCAGAGCATTCATACACTGCTGGTAGGAGTGTAAACTGGTTCAGCTGCTTTAGAAATCCGTTCAGTTATATGACATAGCCAATCTACTCCTACATATACCCAACACAAATGTGCACATATCTTCACGGGAAGGTACGTTTAAGAATGTTCATAGCAGCACTATTCTTCATAGCCCCAAATTAGAAACTATCTAAATGTCTATTAGTGGTTGAATAAATAAATTGTAGCCCTTCTGTCTGGAACAGTCTTTCCTTGGTTTTCACAATCTTCACACTTTAGAAGATTACAGGCCAGTTATTTTGTCAAATGTCCCTCAGTTTGGGTTTATCTGATTATCTTCATGATTAGAAGGTTATGCATGTTTAGCAGGAATATTACAGAAGTGATTTGTGTTCTTCTCCTTGCATTCTATCACCTGATGTCCATGTGTCCATTACTGATGATGTTCACTTTGAACACTTAATTAAGGTAGCATCTGCCATGTTTGTCCCCTATGGAGTTACATTTTTCCCCCACTTGCAATTAATAAGTACTTTGTGGAGAGTTACTTTGAAATGCTGTAAATACCTCACTCCTCATTAAACATTTAATTTATGTATCTATTAATTTGTCTATACTATCTATATAGATTCATTTTATTCAGTGGGATGCCATCTGTTACTCTATTTATTTTGATACTCAAATTTTCCCCACTTTAGCCAGTGGAAACCTCTTCAAGCTGGCTTCTATGTCCTACTTAAAAAAAAAAATTTTATTAGCTCAAAGTTCTGTAGGTCGGAAGTCTGTATGTCATGGCTGGGTTCTTTGCTCAGGGTATGACAAGGCTGAAATCAACACATCAACCAGGCTAAATTTTTCTAAAGAGGCTTTGGAGAAAATCCACTTGCAAGGTCATTCTTATTGTTGGCTGAATTCATATATGTGCAGCTATAGGATTGGTCCCCATTTCTTTACTTGTTGTCAGCCAGGGGCCACTCTCAGAAACTAAATGTTGCTTGCTTTCCTTGCCATGGGACGCCCTCTATTTTCAAGATGACTAGGGATAATCACTCTCATGTTAAATCCCTCTCATGCTTTGAATCTCTTTGACTTCCTCTGTCTCTGACCTGTAAACTCAGATTTAAAGGGCCCCTATCGTAAGGTCAACTAATCTGGGGCCTTAATTACCTCTGCAAAATCCCTCTTGCCACATAAAATAACATAATCACAGGAGTACTATCTCCTGATATTCACATTCCCAGGTACTACACAAGGTACTTACACTAGGGGGCTGGGAGTCTTATGGGCCATCTTAGAATTCTTCCTACACATATGTAAAGTGCTAGAACAGTGCCTGGTACCTTATAAACACTATACTGTACATGTATTAGCTATTATTATTATTGATTATCTGACAAATTCACAGAAATTTTAAAAATAGCAAGACCCAGTAATAATGAGAGTGTAGCGAAATGACACTTAAATGCACCATCAAAGAAATAAAAATTTCTAAAAGCTTCTGGAGATCAATTTGGCAATGTGTATTGAAAGCCTAGTATTTCTACTTCTAGGAATTCATCCTAAGGACATAATCAGAGGTATACACAGAGATATATGAAAGAAGATATTAATTATAGTATGTTTATAAGAATAAATACTTAAACAGAAACCAAAATCTCCTTTTAGGGGTTTGGTTAAATAATAAGGCATAGCTATTCAATGGAATACTCTGTATCCCTAAAAACAAAAACAATAAACAAACAAAAATACATGGCATAAAGAACATTAATGAGAAGAGGACATACTCATGTTACAAGTGAAAGGATTAAAAGTTACAAAATTGCCCATGTAGCCATATCCAGTTTTCATACAAACACCAAATGGATTCCTGCTTTTCTTTCTCTCTCTTGAGCTCTGTTATAGTTAAGTTTCTACGGCATGGCAAGATAGATCTTAGCCTCCTTACCTTGCTGTAGGTCAAAAAAGGTTTCTGGCAACTCTTTAGGGAACCCCAGCCTCCTTCCTATAGTGTGAGGTGGCCTTTTGGCAAGAGAGGGTCACATAAAAAGGGAGAAAACATTCCCTGACACCACCTGTCTAGCTGTGCCATTCACCAAAACAAGGGCATCCTGAAAAGGGAGACTTTGCATCATCTCTCTGTGGCCTTTCATTCCTAACACATAGCCCCCTCCTTTATACTAAATTGGTTAAATTACACTCCATCTAAGATTTTAGACTAAGATTTTTGTTTGGCTTTAGCTATAATGAAAGGCATCCCAAGGTAAAAAATATGTATTAATTGAGGAGGGAGGTGACAGAAGTTAACAATTATTGAGAGAGCATCTATAGTGCACTTTATAACACTATAAAATAGCTACTATTAGTTCCATTTTACAGGTGAGAAAACTGATGTTCAGAGGGGTTAAATAACGTGTTCAAGGATGCACATTTAGGAAGTGGTAAAAACAGGTTTTGAAGCAACTGGCTTTACCCTTTTCACCACATGCAGTGATTCCTGGTGATTTCTGAGATCTTACATATTTTTTAAATGCTACAAGAAATCTTAATGATTAGCCTAACTTATGACCTACTGCAGTGCACATGACTGCTTCCCTATAAGTGAAGGCAAATTAACTATAAGCTATGTGATTACAGAGCAGATTAATTTTTTTCTCCTAAGCTTTTTTCAGTTCCAGTCCCTCAGACTTTAACTTTCAAATTAAAGATGTGCTTTTACCAGGGGGATCCAGATATCACCACAAGTTCAGGTTGAAACAGTTTTTCCCATTGCTCTCTCAACCCAAAGAGAGACACTCCAAACTCTGTAGTCTTTGGAACCAGCATCTTTCCATAGATCCAAAAACCCAGGATAGTTTCTTGTATCTCTTGCTATTCTGACACAATTCTTGATAAAAGTCAATGTCTAGGCCCCAAAAGTCACCAATTGTTCATTTTTTCTTCAAGGACTTTCCCCCCTATCCTCCCCAGACTCCTTCCCATATATTCTACTTTCCCTCTAGTTCTCAGGACTCTTCAACCTACATTCACCTTCATCACCTTTAAGAAACAGATGCAAATCCATCTCAAGCTCTAACAACCTGGCCACTCCCATTCTAGTTTTGGCCAGTCTATCTCTGGCCAGTCAACTCAAGTCCATTATCACATCAGGATACAACATGTGTCCTTGCAGAGAACAAAAATTATATAAAAATACACATATGGGGCTTCCCTGGTGGCGCAGTGATTAAGAGTCCGCCTGCCAGGGCAGGGGACACGGCTTCGTGCCCCGGTATGGAAGGATCCCACATGCCGCGGAGCGGCTAGGCCTGTGAGCCACAACTACTGAGCCTGCGCATCTGGAGCCTGTGCTCCGCAGCGGGAGAGGCCACGACAGTGAGAGGCCCGCGCACCACGATGAAGAGTGGCCCCGGCTCGCCGCAACTGGAGAAAGCCCTCGCACAGAAACGAAGACCCAACACAGCCAAAAATAAATAAATAAATTTATAAAAAAAAAAAAATACACATATGGTTGAGAGTTCTGTGTCCTTTTGAAATCACTTTTGAGTACTTCCTTCTCTTCTGGAATAACATATTTTGCCAGTCTCGTCTTGTGCTTTGCTTGTCACAGTCCTAGAATCAGCTATTTTCCCAAGGAGCTCTGATCCCTTGGAGGATGGTATTTAGAAGTCATGATCTGAACACTAGATACGCTCGTGGCTATTGAGATGTCACTGCTTTTTGACCCTCTCTATGCGCAAAGCTAGGAGACACACACACACACACACACCTATGTTTAGTTCTAGCTCTATTTCTCTTTTAAAAATAGATAAAGAGAAAGCACCATACACACTGATGCCTCCAACTGCAGTACAACAGTATAACGTTCATTCTCATTTTTTCCCTTTCTCTATTTGTAACTCCTTATTCAAACAGTGAGAAACGCAGCTCCCATTACCCTTTATACCTTTTATTTGATCAACTCCCTGTATATAACCAATCTCCCACCTTTAATGCCACCCCTCCTCTACCCAAATGCCTTCTTCAGCCCACTTGTGTTCCCACAACCCACAGAAGGTGCTCCCCTACCACCATATAAGTTCCAGCGTTCCACGGCAGACTATACACTTCCCAATAGACTCCTTTCTCACTCTGACTCCCCATGCTGCCTGCCCTCTGTCCCAGGGCATGGATATGCCTCCCCCTCCAGTTGAGTTTCTACATCTCATGCCAGGCTGTCCCTCCCCATACATTCACACTCTCCTCACCCTGCTTGGGCTCTGGCACACTATACTGGGTCACCCCCAGTCATAGGTGCTCCCCCAACCACTTCCTTTGAGTGCTGACACCCACATCAGGCTGCCCCTCCACATGAACACAGTTGTTATCCTGGTTGGTCTCTGACATAAGTGCAGGTCAGGTCTCCCAAATGGATCCCCTCTTTTCTTTCTTGGACTCCAGTACCATGCTCTGGACCACCACATTTCCCTCTCCCTCCCTGTGGAGAAGGCAGCCTTGTTCTGCCCCCATCTAATGACTTTAGGACTGATTATTCAGGAAGGGAAGAGAAAGAAGAGAAAATTGGGTAGAGGATACATTGTCTTCTTCTAAATAGATAACGTACCTCAACAGAAATTCTCCACTTTGTTGCTGTTATGATTGAACAGTTTTCCATTGACAACTTTCAAAATATTTGATATATAAATTAATTTCTTCTATAAGTAATCATACTCTTAAAATAGGGACCAGCCAACATCTCCTGAAGTCTTTGCATTCTAAGAAACTGAAATCTATGTCCATTAAATTAATGAAAGTAATTACTTTTTAATGACCATAAATATGGGTAACCAATGATAAAAAAAAAGGGAACAGTACCCATTACCTCTATCAGGGAAGAAAAATATCAAACCACTCAAGAGTGTGAGCTCTGGAGCTAGAATATTAGGTTTAAAACCCAGTTCTGGGGCCTTTGGTAAGTTCCTTAGAGTCTCTGTGTCTCAATTTTCTTATCTGTAAAATGAGGATAATAGTGGTACTTAGAGTCATGGGGATCATGGCAGATAATGTGCAAAAATTTCTTAGATGAGCATCTAACATCAAAAATATCATCAAAAATATTAGTTATTGAACTTCCCTGGTGCTGCAGTGGTTAAGAATCCACCTGCCAATGCAGGGGACAGGGGTTCGAGCCCTCGCCTGGGAAGGTCCTACATGCCGCAGAGCAACTAAGCCCGTGCGCCACAACTCCCAAGCCTACGCCCTAGAGCCCGCGAGCCACAACTACTGAGCCTGTGTGCCACAACTACTGAAGCCCGTGTGCTGAGGGCCTGTGCTCCGCAACAAGAGAAGCCACCGCAATGAGAAGCCCGCGCACCACAATGAAGAGTAGCCCCTGCTCGATGCAACTAGAAAAAGCCCATGTGCAGCAACAAACACCCAACGCAGCCAAAAATAAATTAAAAATATATATATATATATTAGTTATTAATGTCATTATAAGGTACTCACAGATGCCTGAAACTGTGTCCATAGACTGTGATTCTTAGACTCTGATTTGAGAAACAATATATTAAAATGTAGACTCTGTCACTTAGGTGATCACTTGGCACTAATGTCATCATAAATCCATGAAAACCAAAATAGGCACCAAAATTGTATGAATGAATTTAATCCTATATGTTTATATTCTTCCTTAAAGATTGTGTTTGAAATAAAAACATAAAATATTTACATTCTCATAGAGAACTTACTAATCTCCTAGCATATGTTGGTGGTCTTCAGTATGAGAATCACCCCTTATAACATAATAATATATTTTCATTCTCTCTACAACTTGAGGTAATATAAACAAAGACTAAATAGTCTTTGTTTTTAGTTGATTTTAGTTTAAATAAGCAGGACTTCTTTCAATTATTCTAAATAAGAATAACCTAGAACAAAAAAGAAAGAAAAGAAAGTTTATGCATGATAGAATTCATGCTCATCAACTGCAGATCATGAGATTATGATAGTTAATTGAGTGGATCCTAGATCAACCCCAGTTTTCAACCAACATTCTCTTAAGGGCTACATCACTATTCTTTCAAAAGCCCTTATGCACATCTTCATAAACTAATTAAAGTAAAACTTCACTTTTCTTCATTTTTAAATAATTTCACCATAGAGCTAAGTGAAGAATGCTCTGTAGGGCCACTACTTTAACTGTTTTGATCCATCCTGCTCTCTGACTTAATTAGTAATTATTTTCTCAATGTTTAACATGTATTTCCAGGGTAAGTTTCTCACATTTTCTAAATGCAGCACAAAAGTTTAAGTAGAATAGGGAAGATGAAATCTCCTGCTCTAAAAATGGGCTATTACGTCCTTTGGTCATAGTGAAATAATGTCATTGTCAAATCTGACTCAGGAGAAGGTTCTGCTGTGGCTGGTGGAGAAGGAGCCTTAATTGACTATCCAGAAACAGAAGGAAAGACTGCATTGATTATTCATGCTTCCATATATATATGTACCTTTTTACTAATCAAGGTCATTTCTTAGCACTTGTTTCACAGAAAATTCTAGTTGTCTGACGATTTAAGGTGTCCCACTTTATTAAAAAAAAGTTATTTTAAGAACTTCTACCCTATTTACATGCTGCTTGGGACTACAGTAGATATAAAATAACTGCCTTTTGTCCTTAAGTGAAAACCTTCTAAAAGCACCAGAAAGATTTTAATACAGCTATGCTTTATGTCATCTTGAAATTTATGCATTACATGCCTCAATTCCTTTCAGACAGAATTAGCAAGGGGACTCCCTAGGTGAAGAGTCTTCACTCAAGACAAGAGGATAGAAAGACTAAAAGGCATATCAAGCACAGGGAACAGGAAATCTAAGGGCCAAATATGCCTGGAGGAGAGTTAAGAAGGGGGAAAGACTGGGCAGGGAGACCCAATCTCAGAATGAGGGAAACGATGCTGAAGAAAAGCAGATGAGAATAAAACCAGGAGTTTAAGAAAAGTGTGGTGGGATTGCAAATTAATTGCTTAGAGCAAAAAAATGTTCAAACCCTTTTCAACGGACAAACTCTTTCATAAACAAAATTCCTTCTCCAAGATTTTAAACTTAAGGCCAAAGAAAGCTTGAAGTCAGTCTTTATCCAGTGACTAAAGTTCCTAGATATAAGGCTTAATGGCTGTCATAAACCATGTGTCCCACTAAAAGAAACTGGCCTGCAGTGAGCATGCATGAAGCCCACCTGCTGAGAGATGGAGGTGGTGAATTTTTCTGAAGCCAAGGCTGAGTCCTGCCCTTTCCTCAGCTTCATTTGTTCCACCTTTGTTGGTATTCCTGAAATAGTAATTTTTAATTTGACTTAAGTTAGATTGCATTGTAGCTAAGAACACTGAAAAATCCACTCAAGCAATGTAAAGGTTTGGCAGAAAGTCATTTACTGTTTGCAGAACCTCAGCATCTCCGCAAAGCACCATGGTTCCCCAGATCAGAAACCGAAAGCCACTGCCCTAAGTAACAGCTGTTGAGATTTGCCTTTATGAGCAGACAGAGGTATAATATGTGGCTAGGGCCAGAGATGAACTCACATATACTTCATTCATTCACACGACACATATTTATTGGACTCCTATTATGTGCTAGGCACTGTACTAGACACCGGGGCTCTAACAGTGGATGAGAGACGTGTTCCCTGCGTTCGTGGTGCTTACTATCCAGTGGCCAGGTGTGCTCCTGGGCAGTGAATTACAGAAGGCCATCTCTCCCTGTTATTGATGGTTGCTAGTCTTTCATAATAATGCAATGAAAAATATTAGTGCTTAAAGTGAATACTGTATATTTATCATGAACATTTAATTACACATCAATATCATTTGTGAAATGCCTACATCACTAGTCCTAAGACATATTAGGTCAGCTTATATCTACCATAAAATCTGAGAGAGCATTTAATCAAGATGACATAGATGAATTAAACATTTGCTACCAAAGTAATGAGGCTTTATTTTATATTACTAGTGATTGAAATTGTCTTGCTCCTTTAAAGTACTGGGGAAATATCTTTCTTTACTTCTGAAAACAGAAGTTAACTGCTAGTCCATATTGCTTCCCTTAGCACTTAATATTATTATTTATGAATATAAATAACTAAAGGATCCCTCTATTAGGAATCCATAATTTCCAAGGATAACCAATCCTTAAATAGTAAAACAACTGAGTCCTAAAGTTAGATTTGTTGCTGCAGTATGATGACATGAATCTGAAAGACTTTTGCTACTACGTTGAAGGACCAGGCCTGGGCTTGCAGGGTTACGTAAGTAAATTTGTAATCATTTACAAGAAAATACCTGTGGGGCTGTGACCACACTAGAGGTCAGGAATTCAGGTGAGCATTTCAAGGTTCCACAATTTCCACAGTAACAGAGGCGCAAGTGGAAGGTGTGAAAGGACAAGACCTGGATGAGGATCTGAGCAAGGGGGTGCAGCTTCAGGGTGAAATCATAAGGAGAATAATCCCCAATTCTTCCCTTGAATGGGCAGACTCTCTTTCTCCATCAGACAGGAAGAGATGACCTCACCAGCCATACTCACATTGCAAGATCATCATTTCACCACATGTACTTAGACATAAATCCACTTCTAGCATCTGAGTCAAGATGATTCTTTCATCCTGGTTCCTCCCCACTAGTTTGAGGTTGTACTGGGTACAAGCTAAAAATCGAAAAAAAAAAATGACTTGGGTTTCTCTGCAGAGCATTCCCCTCCTGTACTGGTTCTTCCACTGATTTATCCACTCACTCAGTATTTACTGAGCATATACTATATTCCAGTTACTGTGCTTGGTGCTGGAGATACTGGAGCTACAAAGATGAAGATGACACAGTTTCTATCCTCCAACAGTGTTAAGCATTCAGTGTCATGGCAGTGGTCTCTAAACTTTTGTATAACATACTCCTAATAAATGATTCAGTATGTTCTGTCAATCATGGATATTTACCATTTGTAACTTATTATAATTATTATATATTTCCATTATTGTATTCCTTTCATCTAATATCTCAGGGCAAAACAAATCCTTAGGGGACTTCCCTGGTGGAGCAGTGGTTAAGAATCCACCTGTCAGTGCAAGGGACATGGGTTCAAGCCCTGGTCCAGGAAGATCCCACATGCCGCAGAGCAACTAAGCCCGTGCACCACAACTACCGAGCCTGTGCTCTAGAGCCCGCGAGCCACAGCTGCTGAAGCCCGTGCACCTAGAGCCCATGCTCCGCAGCAAGAGAAGCCACTGCAGTGAGAAGCCCACGCACCGCAACAAAGAGTAGCCCCAGCTCGCCACAACTAGAGAAGGCCTGCGCGCAGCAACGAAGATCCAACGCAGCCAATATATTAATTAATTAATTAATTATTTAAAAAACCCTTAAGATAATGTTCCTAGATAGCAATAGTTGATGTAAATCTACATTTTACGTGATCTTAATAATTTTAAATCTTCTGTAAGATGCGATATTTGCTATTGTGATTGTTTTTACCTACAATGGGTCTGACGGCAGGGCCACCGCATATTATTACACATAAGCACGTGTCATCCTGCTGCTGAGGAAGTGCTCACAGGGGTACAGAGGAGTCAGCTCTGGCTTTTTCTTGTCGTTCGTTGTGTCTACATTACAATTATCATCTAGAATCCAGAGACCCTTGTAGAAATACATTTAAGGCTATTGTCCATTTCATGCAGGTTAGCTTTGGTTAGGAAAAATGTTAACATAATCTGTAAATCCTCTCAAAACCAGAAAATAAGTAATTACAAGATTTCATAATATGCTGAATACAAGCAAATACATGAGAGCAAACTCGGTATAATGGGGGACTGAATGAAGGTACCAGGGTAGTTCTGTTCATTAAAGATTAGAAAAGCTTAATTTCCTTAGATGTGAAATAAATATAAGTAGAATATCTAACACAGCCTTCTTGTACCTTCCTGTAGAGGACTGACCTGTACTTCGTTTGGAAGAACAGTGGTCTGCAGAGTGAAACAAAGGTCCTGCCATCCGAGGTACTGGAGCACAAAGGGCAGACAGCCTCATTTCGCTTGAGGTGGAAAGCTAGAGGTGGAGGAAGGCAGCGCAGGTGACGTGCTGGGTGAGTTTTATAGTACGGTGGTTTCATTACGTATAGGCAGAGAGAAGGCTTTAGAAGACACAGCTGTTTAAGTCTGTGGGGCACAAAAGCAGAACGTGTTCGGAGGAGCACAGGCAAGCAATTCAGGGTGTTTACAGGTTAGGGAGCCAAGTGGGCAGGCTTAGCTACAGAGACATAATAGATGAAAAGAGGATTGACAGAAATCTGCTGGTGCTGAGAACGCTGATGGCTTCAATTTAGAAAAGGGCAGCCAAAATTAAAGAGATGAGCTGAGGAAAGAGCAGATCACAGAGGTGGATAGGTGTTTAAAAGAGAAATCATTGAGGAACATGTCATATTAAAAGACACTGCTGAAAAGCAGCTTTCTTGGGAACTAAATAAATGGCTCTTAATGCTAAGAATATCACAGAGAGTGGAGCAGTTACCCATAAAAGCCTTTCCTAGAACCAGATATCTGTGGGTTACACGAATGGAATAATTACGTAACACATTTGATTTTAAAGGATACGATGACCATTTTGCCTTTAATGGCCAAAGACCTTTCTGAAGTCCTAGCCTCTGACATTCCTCTTTGTAGCCTTCTTACTCTTCAGTACCTCTAAGAAACCCTGGAGACTGACCAGTGAGAGAGGTGTAGCTTCAAATAGCTAAGTCCATATGATTGAACCTTATCCCACTTGCAACCACTGTCCACTAGTTTTGAGTTTATTTGCGAAAAGTAAAGCCTAGCTATTCTACATTAATACATGCATACATTCAAACATGACTCTTCTTATATGAAATCATCATGCTGTACACCTTAAATATCTTACAATTTTACTTTTAATTATGCCTCAATAAAGCTGGAAAAACCTACTACTCTTCTATTCCTGGAAAAATCCAAACTTTTGCAGAAAGACAATGTACTATGGTTAAGGCAAAGCAACAATTACCATTGATAAATCATTAGGGAATTGAGTTGAGGGTCGCAAGCTGCCTCTGAACAGCAATGAAGGAATAAAATTTTTTCATAACTGGTTTCCAAAATGAAAGAAAAGGGGAAGAGAGTAGAAGTATTCTGGGATTGCCAAGAAGTTGTGAGAAGAAGGATTCATGTTGCACAGAAGCATGAGTAAATTCTACGAGGGTTGGCACACTAAACATTAAGGGGATGTTTTGGGCAAAGTTGTCTAATAAATAACAGTCAGTACTAAGGCTTAGCAGATGTCAGGGAACTCTTAGCATGGAATCTCCCTGAATTCTTCCAACTCTTCTCACTTTCGCTTGCAGAAGGGAAAAAGAAATCTGGGAGAAACCCACACTCTTGGGGCTTCAGGAGTGGGGACAGGGAGAGAAAGACCAAAGAGGACTTTGAGAGTCACCCCCTCGACTGCTCCTTTCCATGCACCCTATGCCCTTAGTAGGTTCTTTCTCCTTGAGGTAATTGCAGATTTTACCTCACAAAGGCAGTAAAACTTGCCCACCTTGTTCTTACCAGACCATGACAACTAACAATTTTTTCATTCATTCTGCTCCAATAACAATACTCTGTTATATGTTCCCCTTCTAAAGTGAGTTATCTTATTATAAAAAATTCAAACAATACATAAAAAGTCCATCATAATCCTATCCCTTGGAAACAGCCTTTTTGTTCAGCCAATTTCTTCAACTTTGTTTTCTCCTTCACTATTCATTGGGTCTGTTCCTTAATCTGAACCAAAAAATATATACATATTATTTTTTAAAGATTATATTTTTATTTTAGAAGTATAAAAAATGTTCAGAATCTATTTAAAGCAAAAATGCTGCATTCTTGTAGTATAAATGTAATAGGATAAAAAGCACTGAGCAATAATACAGCCTTGTCTATTTGAAGGGATAACTCCTGGTAAAAAAGTAAAGTAGCTCACAAACTTGTGTGTCCACTGTCCTGCTTCTGATGCAGTCAGAAGCCTGCCTGTGACCTGAGGGACCAAATTGGGGGGCCAGATTCCACAATCTAGTTATTCTACCTGAACGGTGGCCCATACTTCAGAATGGCCCCTTCTTCCTTGCTGTCCTGGAAAAATTCCCATGATCTCAGCTAGTTATTGGAAGCATGTAATCTGATTCACTTCAGGTTAACATATGAATGAAGAAAAGATTGCTTAAGCAGGGACCTTCCCAGGAGTATGCTTGTTAACACAAAAACAATTCCAAAGGCTAGAATTTCAGGCTGCATGATAAAGTGAAATGGGAGAATTTCCAGTAGTGTGCAGAGATCATTTTGATTCGAAGAAGTATCCCCCAGTGAAAGCGAAAATCACAACACCATGTAAAGTCTGTCCCCAGCTACTTGAGTTCTAGCATAATGCTAATCTTGTTGCAGTACTACACTGTAAAGGCAGGAGAGCCAGGAGGAAGATCAAGGGTTTTGGAATAATGTACCTGTGGATTCAAACCCACCCCGCTCCTCACTAGAGGAATGCCTTTGGCCAGATGTTGTTGTGTTGCTGTCATTCAACCTCTCAGAGGGCTTTCCTCACCTGTTAAGCAGGGTTGCTATGAAAATTTAAATCAATAAAATAATACATATAAAGGGCATGACACACAGTAGGTACTCAATAATAGAAGTTATTGCTTATTTCTTTCAGGCTTTATGCCACATTTAATAAACTGGGATTTTCCCAGTCTTCTGTTAAGCAACAGTTGATGGAGTGAAAGGATGGTCTTACTACTAGCCAATGGAGACCAATACGCCTCCTTTCATATTGCGTCATTACTCATTGAAATGGTTAGAATGTTGTACATTTTTCCCGAGAGGTTATAAACCAGGTGAAATTTGGTCCCCAGACATAAATACTTTAATCTTCACAACGTTAAGTTTATTTTTTAAACTTGAATTAGCTGTCAGCATTTAATAATCAGAAATACGACATAAAATCCCTATTTCCATCATCTTTTATGGAATTTGTATTTCAACCTAAGTGACCATTGATAGATAAAGAAGATGTGGTATATATAAACAATGGAATATTACTTAGCCACAAAAAAGAATGAAATAATGCCATTTGCAGCAACATGGATGGATCTAGAAATTATCCTACTAAGTGAAGTAAGTCAGAAAGAGAAAGACAAATATTATATGATATCACGTATATATGGAATCTAAAAACTAGTACAAATGAACTTATTTACAAAACAGAAACAAACTCAGAGTCATAGAAAACAAACTTATGGTTTCCAAAGGTGGGGGGAGGGATAAATTGGGAGTTGGGATTCGCAGATGCACACTACCATATATAAAACAGGTAATCAACAAGGATTTACTGTATAGCACAGGAACTACATTCACAATATTGTAATAAACTATAGTGGAAAAGAATTAAAAAAAGAATATAGATATATATGTGTAACCAAATCATTTTGCTATACACCTGAAATTAGCACAATAGTGTAAATCAACTATAATTCAATTAAAAAACAAATTCATGCTTCAAAAGCGTACTCCCTCACAAGAACAACTACTGGAGAAAGTCACAGCTAGCTTTTTTAGGTAGGACACGTGTTCTCCAGGAAGCCACAGTTGTTACCATGCCTTAGGGTTCCCCAACACGGAGGAAGAACATCAGTTACCATTTACCATCCAGCTTGCACTCTTGCCTTGCTAACTCTGGGCTCTCTCTACTACTTTTCACTTCTGGCCTGGCTCCTATGGGCATCTGATTTAGTGACCTCTGTCACAAGCATGAATTAGTATATTTCACAATGTATAGCAGTATATTCCACAATATATAGCAGTATATTCAGGTTCTGAAATCTGATAACTTGGGTTTCAATACTGATTCTTCAGATTACTAGTTTTATAACCTCAGGCAAGTTACTTTACCTCTCAGAGTCTCAGTTTCTTCAACCCTACAAGAAAAGTAGTAACTGATTCATCTCCCAGGGTTGTTGTGAGGTTTGATGTAATGCATATTAAGAACTTTTCATCATACCTGGTTAGGGGCAATAAACGTTAACTACTACAAAGAAGGAGATGATGATGATGATGATGATGATGATGATGCTATTATCACTATGACTACTCTAAGTAGTATTACCACAATTACCTACTACTGTAGGTAATTTCCTTTGGAAAGCCCTAAGGAACATGGAGCCTTTCAAAAGTGGGAAAGAGCAGTTTCTATCTGTGGCTGCCCAGGAGCACAATGAGATCAGCTACAGAGTGAAGCAAAAGAGCTTCCAATCTCAAAGGCAGTGAAACCACTACAAGCCAGACTTCCAGTCCAGTCCAGGGAAAGAAGGCAAGACTCCGTCCCAAAACCCCAATAGGAAATATGTTTCAGATAAGCCAACCCAGCCAACAAAACCAGAGTGGGGAGAAGACAGGATCTCTAAAGACTTGAAACTAGAAAACTTCATAGAGGCAAGAGAGGTACCCTTAAGTTAGTACTCACCCAGGGAAGGCAAGGGAATGAGGTACTGGGCAGAGCAAGGGGGAGAGGGCGGGAATGCAGGCAGGTGTCTGTCAAGAGGAAATGGAGTATAAACTATGGTCAGAGCAGACAAGCCCCGACCTCTGCTAGAGAACCCAAGACAAGACCAGAAGGCAAGGGAGATCACATGATGGCACACAATCAGAAGTTACGTTTCCTTAGGGCTTCCACAAAGTAGAGGAAAACACTGGGTTGTGCACTGAATATACTTAACAGCCCCAAGGTGGGAAGTTCATCATCAACACAACCAGCATCCATCTTTTACAAAGTACTTTCCTGTTTATCATTTGATCCCAGACTAGCTGTACAAAATGGAATTCTCCTACTTTACAGATGAATAGAGATGAAGAGATTAAACCATTGCTTAAAGGCACAAATCTAGTAAATGGTGAAGCTTGCTAGAGCTTAATTCTTCCGAAACCCATTACTTTGCACTGCTCACTGCACCCTCTTCAGAAACTACCTTTTGTTCACTGTGTGGTTTCCAAGTTTGTTTTTACCTTTAAAATTTTCTTGCTTTAAGGAAGTTTTTTTTATTGTTTGTTTCTTATTTTAATGCAGATATGCCTTGGTTGAATACAGAAGACAAAGGTCAAGGAAAAGATATGTCAAAGTCTGGAACGGTATAGCTAAATAAATTAATTTCCGTGGTCAGGCATGGGGTCACCAATAGTTCCAGCTACAGACTAGAATAACCCAATCTCCTCACCACCACCCCAAGCCCCAGACCACTAGAGTCGGGGATTATGATGTGGTAACATTTTCATGGAGGATTTATTGTAACTTTATCCAAAATATCTTCATCATCCCAATGGATAGATTACTCTTGTATTATTCTAGTGGGGATGAAGGATTACTGTCAAGAAGACACTTTTAAAAGTTGTAGGAGAGGGGGAAGATGGCGGAAGAGTAAGACGCGGAGATCACCTTCCTCCCCACAGATACATCAGAAATACATCTACACGTGGAACAACTCCTACAGAACACCTACTGAACGCTGGCAGAAGACCTCAGACCTCCCAAAAGGCAAGAAACCCCCCACGTACCTGGGTAGGGCAAAAGAAAAAAGAATAAACAGAGACAAAAGGATAGGGACGGGACCTGCACCAGTGGGAGGGAGCTGTGAAGGAGAAAAGTTTTCCACTCCGCCCTTTGTGGGCGGAGACTGTGGGTGGCGGAGGGGGAAAGCTTCGGGGCCGCGGAGGAGAGCGCAGCAACAGGGGTGCGGAGGTAAAAGACGAGAGATTCCCGCACAGAGGATCGGTGCCGACCGGCACTCACCAGCCTGAGAGGCTTGTCTGCTCACCGCAGGGGCAGGCGGGGCTGGGAGCTGAGGCTCGGGCTTCGGTCAGAGCGCAGGGAGAGAACTGGCGGCGTGAACACAGCCTAAAGGGGTTAGCGGGAGTCCGGGGAAAAATCTGGAGCTGCCGAAGAGACAAGAGACTTTTTCTTCCCGTTTATTTTCCTGGTGAGCGAGGAGAGGGGACTAAGAGCGCTGCTTAAAGGAGCTCCGGAGACGGGCGCGAGCCGCGGGTAAAAGCGCGGACCCCAGAGACGGGCATGAGACGCTAAGGCTGCTGCTGCCGCCACCAAAAAGCCTATGTCCGAGCACAGGTCACTCTCCACACCTCCCTTCCAGGAAGCCTGTGTAGCCCGCCACTGCCAGGGTCCCGGGATCCAGGGACAACTTCCCCGGGAGAACGCATGGCATGCCTCAAGCTGGTGCAACGTTATGTTGGCCTCTGCCACCCCAGGCTTGCCCCGCACTCACACTCCGTGCCCCTCCCTCCCCCGGGCGTGAGTGAGCCAGAGCAACAGAATCAGCGGCTCCTTTAACCCCGTCCTGTCTGAGCAAAGAACAGACGTCCTTCGGCGACCTACACGCAGAGGCGGGGCCAAATCCAAAGCTGAGCCCCGGGGGCTGTGTGAACAAAAAGAGAAAGGGAAATCTCTCCCAGCAGTGTCAGAAACAACGGATTAAAGCTCCACAAACAACTTGATGTACCCTGCATCTGTGGAATACATGAATAGACAACGAATCATCCCAAATTGAGGAGGTGGACTTTGAGAGCAAGATTTATGATTTTTTCCCCTTTTCCTCTTTTTGTGAGTGTGTATGTGTATGCTTCTGTGTGCGATTTTCTCTGTATAGCTTTGCTTTCACCATTTGTCCTAGGGTTCTATCTGTCCTTTTCTTTTTTAATTTTTAAAAAAAACTTTTTTCTTAAAAATTATTTTTTATTTTAATAACTTTATTTTATTTTATCTTACTTTATTTTATCCTCTTTCTGTCTGTTTTTCTCCCTTTTATTCTGAGCTGTGTGGATGAAAGGCTATTGGTGCTGCAGCCAGGAGTCACTGCTGTGCCTCTGAGGTGGGAGAGCCAACTTCAGGACACTGGTCCACAAGAGACCTCCCAGCTCCACATAATATCAAATGGCGAAAATCTCCCAGAGATCTCCATCTCAACACCAGCACCCAGCTTCACTCAACGACCAGCAAGCTACAGTGCTGGACACCCTATGCCAAACAACTAGCAAAACAGGAACACAACCCCACCCATTAGCAGAGAGGCTGCCTAAAATCATAATAAGTCCACAGACACGCCAAAACAACACCAGACATGGACCTGCCCACCAGAAAGACAAGGTCCAGCCTCATCCACCAGAACACAGGCACTAGTCCCCTCCACCAGGAAGCTTACACAACCCACTGAACCAACCTTAGCCACTGGGGACAGACACCAAAAACAACAGGAACTACGAGCCTGCAGCCTGCAAAAAGGAGACCACAAACAGAGTAAGATAAGCATAATGAGAAGACAGAAAAACACACAGCAGATGAAGGAGCAAGATAAAAACCCACCAGACCTAACAAATGAAGAGGAAATAGGCAGTCTACCTGAAAAAGAATTCAGAATAATGATAGTAAAGATGATCCAAAATCTTGGAAATAGAATGGACAAAATGCAAGAAACATTTAACAAGGACCTAGAAGAACTAAAGATGAAACAAACAATGATGAACAGCATAATAAATGAAATTAAAAATACTCTAGATGGGATCAATAGCAGAATAACTGAGGAAGAACGGATAAGTGACCTGGAAGATAAAATAGTGGAAATAACTACTGCAGAGCAGAATAAAGAAAGAAGAATGAAAAGAACTGAGGACAGTCTCAGAGACCTCTGGGACAACATTAAAGCACCAACATTCGAATTATAGGGGTTCCAGAAGAAGAAGAGAAAAAGAAAGGGACTGAGAAAATATGTGAAGAGATTATAGTTGAAAACTTCCCTAATATGGGAAAGGAAATAGTCAAGTCCAGGAAGCACAGAGAGTCCCATACAGGATAAATCCAAGGAGAAACACGCCAAGACCCATATTAATCAAACTGTCAAAAATTAAATACAAAGAAAACATATTAAAAGCAGCAAGGGAAAAACAACAAATAACACACAAGGGAATCCCCATAAGGTTAACAGCTGATCTTTCAGCAGAAACTCTGCAACCCACAAGGGACTGGCAGGACATATTTAAAGTGATGAAGGAGAAAAACCTGCAAGCAAGATTACTCTACCCAGCAAGGATCCCATTCAGATTTGATGGAGAAATTAAAACCTTTACAGACAAGCAAAAGCTGAGAGAGTTCAGCACCACCAAACCAGCTTTACAACAACTGCTAAAGGAACTACTCTAGGCAAGAAACAAAAGAGAAGGAAAAGACCCACAATAACGAACCCAAAACAATTAAGAAAATGGGAATAGGAACACACATATCGATAATTACCTTAAATGTAAATGGACTAAATGCTCCCACCAAAAGACACAGACTGGCTGAAAGGATACAAAAACAAGATCCATATATTTGTTGTCTACAAGAGACCCACTTCAGACCTAGAAACCCATACAGAATGAAAGTAGGGGATGGAAAAAGATATTTCATGCAAATGGAAACCAAAGTAAGCTGGAGTAGCAATTCTCATATCAGACAAAATAGACTTTAAAATAAAGACTATTAGAAGAGACAAAGAAGGACACTACGTAATGATCAAGGGATCGATCCAAGAAGAAGATGTAACGATTGTAAATATTTATGTACCCAACATAGGAACACCTCAATACATACGGCAAATACAAACAGCCATAAAAGGGGAAATCGACAGTAACACATTCATAGTAGGGGACTTTAACACCCCACTTTCACCAATGGACAGATCATCCAAAATGAAAATAAATAAGGAAACACAAGCTTTAAATGATACATTAAACAAGATGGACTTAATTGATATTTATAGGACATTCCATCCAAAAACAACAGAATACACATTTTTCTCAAGTGCTCATGGAACGTTCTCCAGGATAGCTCATGTCTTGGGTCACAAATCAAGCCTTGGTAAATTTAAGAAAATTGAAATTGTATCAAGTATCTTTTCCGACCACAACACTATGAGACTAGATATCAATTACAGGAAAAGATCTGTAAAAAATACAAACACATGGAGGCTAAACAATACACTACTTAATAACGAAGTGATCACTGAAGAAATCAAAGAGAAAATTAAAAAATACCTAGAAACAAATGACAATGGAGGCAAGACGACCCAAAATCTATGGGCTGCAGCAAAAGCAGTTCTAAGAGGGAAGTTTATAGCAATACAAACCTACCTTAAGAAACAGGAAACACGTCAAATAAACAACCTAACCTTGCACCTAAAGTGATTAGAGGAAGAAGAACAAAAAACCCCCAAAGTTGGTAGAAGGAAAGAAATCAGAAAAATCAGATCAGAAATAAATGTAAAAGAAATGAAGGAAACGATAAAAAAAGATCAATAAAACTAAAAGCTGGTTCTTTGAGAAGATAAACAAAATTGATAAACCATTAGCCAGACTCATCAAGAAAAAAAGGGACTAGACTCAAATCAATAGAATTAGAAATGAAAAAGGAGAAGTAACAACTGACACTGCAGAAATACAAAAGATCATGAGAGATTACTACAAGCAACTCTATGCCAATAAAATGGACAACCTGGAAGAAATGGACAAATTCTTAGAAATGCACAACCTGCCAAGACTGAATCAGGAAGAAATAGAAAATATGAACAGACCAATCACAAGCACTGAAATTGAAACTGTGATAAAAAATCTTCCAACAAACAAAAGCCCAAGACCAGATGGCTTCACAGGCGAATTTTATCAAACATTTAGAGAAGAGATAACACCTATCCTTCTGAAACTCTTCCAAAATATAGCAGAGGGAGGAACACTCCCAAACTCATTCTATGAGGCCACCGTCACCCTGATACCAAAATCAGACAAGGATGTCACAAAGAAAGAAAACTACAGGCCAATATCACTGATGAACATAGATGCAAAAATCCTCAACAAAATACTAGCAAACAGAATCCAACAGCACATTAAAAGGATCATACACCATGATCAAGTGGGGTTTATTCCAGGAATGCAAGGATTCCTCAATATACACAAATCAATCAACGTGATACACCATATTAACAAACTGAAGGAGAAAAACCATATGAGCATCTCAATAGATGCAGAGAAAGCTTTGGACAAAATTCAACACCCATTTATGATAAAAACCCTCCAGAAAGTAGGCATAGAGGGAACTTTCCTCAACATAATAAAGGCCATATATGACAAACCCACAGCCAACATCGTCCTCAATGGTGAAAAACTGAAACCATTTCCACTAAGATCAGGAACACGATAAGGTTGCCCACTCTCACCACTCTTATTCAACATAATTTTGGAAGTTTTAGCCACAGCAATCAGAGAAGAAAAGGAAATAAAAGGAATCCAAATCGGAAAAGAAGAAGTAAAGCTGTCACTGTTGGCAGATGACATGATACTATACATAGAGAATCCTAAAGATGCTACCAGAAAACTACTAGGGCTAATCAATGAATTTGGTAAAGTAGCAGGATACAAAGTTAATGCACAGAAATCTCTGGCATTCCTATACACTAATGATGAAATATCTGAAAGTGAAATCAAGAAAACACTCCCGTTTACCATTGCAACAAAAAGAATAAAATATCTAGGAATAACCCTACCTAAGGAGAAGAAAGACCTGTATGCACAAAATTATAAGACACTGATGAAAGAAATTAAAGATGATACAAATAGATGGAGAGATATACCATGTCCTTGGATTGGAAGAATCAACATTGTGAAAATGACTATACTACCCAAAGCAATCTACAGATTCAGTGCAATCCCTATCAAACTACCACTGGCATTTTTCACAGAACTAGAACAAAAAATTTCACAATTTGTATGGAAACACAAAAGACCCTGAATAGCCAAAGCAATCTTGAGAACGAAAAACAGAGCTGGAGGAATCAGGCTCCCTGACTTCAGACTATACTACAAAGCTACAGTAATCAAGACAGTATGGTACTGGCACAAAAACAGAAAGATAGAGAAATGGAACAGGATAGAAAGCCCAGAGATAAACCCACACAAATATGGTCACCTTATCTTTGATAAAGGAGGCAGGAATGTAGAGTGGAGAAAGGACAGCCTCTTCAATAAGTGGTGCTGGGAAAACTGGACAGGTACATGTAAAAGAATGAAATTATAACACTCCCTAACACCATACACAAAAATAAACTCAAAATGGATTAAAGACCTAAATGTAAGGCCAGACACTATAAAACTCTTAGAGGAAAACATAGGCAGAACACTCTGTGACATAAATCACAGCAAGATCCTTTTTGACCCACCTCCTAGAAAAATGGAAATAAAACCAAAAATAAAAAATGAGACCTAATGAAACTTAAAAGCTTTTGCACAACAAAGGAAACCATAAACAAGACAAAAAGACAACCCTCAGAATGGGAGAAAATATTTGCAAATGAGGCAACTGACAAAGGATCAATCTTCATAATTTACAAGCAACTCATGCAGCTCAATAACAAAAAAACAACCCAATCCAAAAATGGGCAGAAGACATAAACAGACATTTCTCCAAAGAAGATATACAGAGTGCCAACAAACACATGAAAGAAAGCTCAACATCATTAATCTTTAGAGAAATGGAAACCAAAACTACAATGAGATATCATCTCACACCAGTCAGAATGGCCATCATCAAAAAATCTAGAAACAATAAATGCTGGAGAGGGTGTGGAGAAAAGGGAACCCTCTTGCACTGCTCGTGGGAATGTGAATTGGTACAGCCACGATGGAGAACAGTATGGAGGTTCCTTAAAAAACTACAAATAGAACTACCATATGACCCAGCAATCCCACTACTGGGCATATACCCTGAGAAAACCATAATTCAAAAAGAGTCATGTACCACAGTGTTCACTGCAACACTATTTACAATAGCCAGGACATGGAAGCAACCTAAGTGTCCATCATCGGATGAATGGATAAAGAAGATGTGGCACATATATACAATGGAATATTACTCGGTCATAAAAAGAAACAAAATTGAGTTATTTGTAGTGAGGTGGATGGACCTAGAATCTGTCATACAGAGTGAAGTAAGTCAGAAAGAGAAAGACAAATACCATATGCTAACACATATATATGGAATCTAAGAAAATAAATATGTCATGAAGAACCTAGGGGTAAGGCAGGAATAAAGACACAGACCTACTAGAGAATGGACTTGAGGATATGGGGAGGGGGAAGGGTAAGCTGTGACAAAGTGAGAGTGGCATGGACATATATACACTTCCAAGCGTAAAATAGCTAGCTAGTGGGAAGCAGCTGCATACCCCAGGGAGGTGAACTCTGTGCTTTGTGACCACCTGGAGGGGTGGGTTAGGGAGGGTGGGAGGGAGGGAGACGCAAGAAGGAAGAAATATGGGAACATATGTATATGTATAACTGATTCACTTTGTTATAAAGCAGAAACTAACATACCATTGTAAAGCAATTATACTCCAATAAAGATGTTAAAAAAAAAAGTTGTAGAAAAATGTAACTCAAAGTAATATTCTCTGACAGGATTTGGAACTTGCTTGTTTAGATAGTATAATTTTGCCAAGAACTCTCCTGTTAATACTATGCTTTCAACACTGATTAGAAAGTAAAATGTACTATCTCAAACTTGAGTAATATCTTTTTTCATGTCATGTGATTCTGCTTTAAGAGATTTTTCCAGAGCCGAGAATAGAACAGGTCTCTAAGGCTCTCAGTCCAATGAACTAAACAATGTGGCTTCTTCATTTTTAAATGGTCTGTTTTGAAATGAACAAATCTTAACATTTCATCAAGCTAAGAAAAGAAACAAAAGGAAAGAAATAGTCTCTTTGGCCAGGAAAAAGCTGAGATAGGTTTGAAGATGCAGAAGCTGAAGTTACCTGTAAGGCTGCCCAAACTAAACTGAATCAATTGAGTCAATTTTTTTAATCAAACAAAACCCACCACAAATCTTTTTTCTTTTCTTCTGACCGAGAGTCTGTGTTTCGAAGTTACACAGACAAAAATACCTGTCAAACCCAATGATATGTAAGAGAGTCACAAGGAATGTTGATATTTTTTGAGAAAGATTTTAAAGAATCTAGTGTGTAAGTTTGTCAGACTGGGCTTTCAAACAAGATGTGCGTTGACAGACACACAGACACACATGAATGCACACACCACACATACGTACACCTTCTCTTCAGAAGGCACAAAGGTACTCATTTCAACCAATGGGGCAAAGCACTTGCAACACATATAAAATATCTATTCTATCACCCATTAAAGTATTTTTAGAGCTACTGACCTTTATGTGAACTAAACAATAAGGCTGTTCACAAACCTGACAGAGAGCAGCTTTTCCAAAGTGAAACAGTGAACCACTGTCCCTAATGCATCCATCAAACTAAACAATTAAAATGGCATCTAGCACAAAATTTAAAACACCATGTAACATAACACTGTCAAGATTATTGGTCCTGTCTCAATAAAAAAATTCATGTTCTGCTTTGTCATTTATTTAAAAAAATAAAAACCTAAGTTATTTATTTATCAGATGAATGCACTGAATACATTTCAGGTAATCAAAAGAAACTCAGTGGTCCCCAGCTCCTCAAGTTGCTGTCAAACTAACTTGGGCGCCGGTGGCTACAAACTGGTCCTAATAACACAGTTTTAGTAACAAACAGTCATGTAGCTCCAACAGGCCTGAATTCAAGTCTTAGTTCCTCAGTTACTAGCTGTATGACCATGGGTAAATTACCTAACCTCTTAGCTTCTACTGTCTTTTGTAATGTAAGTATTATAACCCTAGTTGCCTAATATAGTTGCCTATATAAATGAAATCATATACGTAAAGAGTTTAGCATAGTGTCTGGTATAGAGCAAATGTCCCCCAAACCTAGCTGTTATTATCAATGAGAAATCTCATAGAGGTACCACATGATTTCTTATCCAATCCAAGATACTTTTGAGGTTGAAAGGGCGCTCTGTTAGCAATAGGGTGGCAGGGATGGAAGGACAATCTAATCACTGTCCGTGGAGCACAGTCTAGTAGCATGGAATCCTGGGGATTAGGAGCACGATGTTAGTGATAAGCAACATGAAACACAAACCGTATTAGCAAGTGAGCATGCCAAGCGACCCCTGAATGGAAATATTAGCAGTGAGGAAGAACTCAAGTTAACTGAAAATTTCTAGTTTTGAAATCAATTATTTGATGACAGGATCACACCAGAAACAAGTGTTCATATCAAGACTGTTTCAGCATTCTGAATTTAAACAGGTCACGCTCTTTTGCAACAATACTTTACAGCAGACTTTGAAGTCAAAAGTTTTTAAAATTTGCATTTATCATAAGACATCCTTAACCATTTCTTAGATCTGTATACACTTTTCCATGTGGTGTTTTCAGCATAGCTTTTATGCTAGAAATTAAACTAATTTTAAAGTTATAGAAGAAATAGCACAGCAGTTATCTAAATCATCAAACCATCAAACTCAAGCATTGTGCTTCCAGAAAATTAGCCAATCTATCTTGAGACTTGTAAGAGTGCAATCAACGAATGTTTATTTAAAATCGTCTTGTTAATTGTTCTTAACTGGAGTATAGTTGATTTACAATGCTGTGTTAGTTTCAGGTGGACAGCAAAGTGAATCAGTTATACTATATATATAGCCACTCTTTTTTAGATTCTTTTCCCACACAGGCCATTACAGAGTATTGGGTAGAATTCCCTGTGCAATACAGTAGGTCCTTGTTGGTTATCTATTTTTATATATAGTAGTGTGTACTTCTTGTTAATTTTGATAACTTTATAGACACCTTGTGAATGCATCTGTAAACGATTTCATTAATCTTCTTTGCAGTGAAGAGGTAAGTTACCAACCGACAAATGAGTCAGTAGCAAGGCTTAAAAGGGCATTATGGGGAGAATTTAAACATTTTTCCTGGTTTTGAAAGACAGGGGAAAACCCAAAAATGCATCTTTGTGTTTTCTCGTATTTTCATTAAGAAACATGGAAAAGATTAACGAGAAATTACAAACAGCAGTAACATACATGAACATGGTGACTTCTGAAACTATTTCTGTGATTATTTGTAAAAACATGAAAATTATAACTAGTTTATGGGTGTGAGAACAATCTGGCTGAAACATCTGCCTCTATATTGATTGCCAGGGTGGTTCTCTGTGATGTGGCTGGCTGGACAGGCACCTCCTTCCTCCTTGATCTCAATGTACATCTCCCCCAAACCTGCCTGCTCTGTGACCTTGCTGCCCAGATTCACATTTACTTGGATAGTCTGAATCCTAAAAAAAAATTACAGTATTGTAGAAGCATAGTTTTTACACAGATCAGAGGGTTCTCATCCTTTCTACTGCCCAAGGCCTAAGCAGAAATTCAACTCTTTGTAACAGGGTGAACACATAGGGTTGGGCAGGGAGTTCGCTGCACAAGCGGGTCTGGCAATGGAGAGAAATGGGGCTGAAATCTCAGCTATGCTCTGCTTACTAAGCCACATGTCCTGGTGTGGGGCTGCATCTGCCTGTTTCTAATTCACACTAGTGTCCTGTGGGCTAGTGTGAGCCCCAAGCCACAATTTGGGTAGACAGGTAAGAGACCGGCCCTCTTGTATCCTCTGATATTCTTCCCCTCACAGTGAGGCATAAAACACTACAATATACATTTCCAGGAAATCATTTTTAAGTACATGCTCTTGACGTTACAGCCAGGTAGGCAGATTACATTTCCAGTGCAATCAACGAGCCCAGTTTTGTCTAGATGAATACAAGTATGGTTTCTTTCCTGAACTTCTCCATCCTTCTGTCTCTGGTTTCCTCTCTGTCTCACTTCTCTCTCTCCCTTTTTCTTCCCTCTCTTTCCCACTCAATATTTCTCTCTTTCCCCACTGTCCCGACCTCATCCCTAAAACCTTAAAGAAAACAAGGTTCTTTCTGCCTGAGCTTTCGATACAATGCTCAAATTTGGATTGAAACTGTTCCCTCCGAAGCCATCTGCCACCCAAGCTGTTTGCATCCTTCACTGAATTCCCATTTCTAAAACCAGGGAGGAAACAAGGGCCTGCGCTGCCAGCTTCCTCTGAACTCACCCTTTGACTGCGGTCTGCCCTCTGCTTTTCATTGCTGGCTTCTGGTCCCTTCAGCTCCTTCTCTAGGCACCTTCATCCTTCCATCACACTTCTATCAGGAGTCACAGTCTCAAGGGCAACTGTCCCTCTATTATTCCACCAACAAACTGTCAACTTCCTTTCCATAAATAGCATCCCCCCCCCAGATGTATCAAAATCCATGAGTTTTGTTTTTTCTTTTTTTTAAAAGGACATATTAAGCAAAAGAGGTACAGTGACAATATATGTCCTATTTAACTGAAAAGAGAGATACATACAGTCAGGATACTGACACAGTTATTAAATTTTTGGTTGTATAGCATCTGACAGAAAAAAATATGAAGGGTAAAGACACTACATATAGAGCAAAATTAAAAACAAAGGGGCTCCAACTGAAGAATATTTCTTAAACTGGTCCATGGTTGGAGTCCATTATTATATGTCAGGGTAAGTCGAAACCTTGTAATTATATGCAAAAACTTTTTGTGTTAACTTTCCTGGGGAGAGATTACACAGATTTCATCAACTTCTCAGGGGGAATCTCTGACCCAAATAAGCTTAAAATACTAAAGGAGAGTCAGTGACTGAAATATCAAAAGAACCTCATTAATTGATAAATTATCTAATATTTAGCTTTTTAAAGTGCAAATATTAAATTCTATGTATTAAAATGATCTCATCATTGGTGGGAGTATATTATAGGACCAGGTAAGTTTTTCAAGCTTACTCAAATCGTTTCATATATGATCAAGAAAATGTGAAGGTATTTTTTAAAGTAGCATTTCCTAAAATTTCTCTGATGATGTGAATCACTTGGGGTATTTATATTAAAAAAAAAAAAGAGTCCTGGGCCCCACCCCACAAATACTGAATGGGAACTTAGGGAGGCCTAGGCATTTTTAAATTACTTTTTATTTAAGATTTTATTTTTTTAGAGCAGTATTAGGTTCACAGCAAACTTCAGAGAAAAGCACAGAGATTTCCCACGTACCCCCTGTGCCACACATGCACACCTGTTATCAACATCCTCCACCAGAGTGGTACACTCATTACTATTGATGAACCTACATTTGATACATCAGTATCACCCAAAGTCCACAGTTACATTAAGGTTCACTCTTGGTGTTGGACATTCTATGGCTGTGGGCAAATGTATAATGACACGTATCCACCATAGTATCAGACAGAGTAGTCTCACTGCCTCTCAAATCCTCTGTGCTATGCTTATTCATCCTTTCCCCCCGGAACTTTTTTTTAAACAAGTGTCACAGGTGATTCCTATCAATAAGAAGCATTTTATGAAAAATTTCCAAAATTGTTATTAATTAATATCCTTGTTCATCACAGAAAAATGAATGGACTAACAGAAGGAAAGCCAGAAACCCATGCCCTGATTTATAAAAAGTATCAATTCTTAAAATTAGATTCCTTTCTTTGTGAAATTTTGAATGTAAATAATTAATAAACTATAATAGTTTAGAACATTTTGATCTTTATAGCAATACAACAAGCATTAAAATTAATTTTGTAATACATCTGTAACCAGATACATACAAAGGTTTTTCTACTCAAACAATTTTTCCAAACCAGGTATTACACATACTGAAAATATTTGGAGAGCTTCACGCATGTGAGTCTTGGAATTTGATGAATGATCATGCCTAAAGTATTAAGAAGTTATTCAAGGAATCTTAGCATAAAAAGCAAAATGTTAAGAGAAGCAGCAGGGGGTCAAGTATTCTCTCTCAAACATATGATTCCATTAAACTAATAATTTTTTTCACAAAAGGAATGTTTTTCTAATGTATTACACATCACACCAGGGAGATTATTTATAATGGTCACTCTAATGGGCTAGCCCAGCTAGTTTACTCTCCAGTGCCAACTTTAATAAAAACATACTAGGAGGAAATTTCTTTTTAATTTTAAGTATTTAACTTTTTAAATTAATGTAATCAATTCAATTCCACAAATATTTGTTTAGTATCTACTATAAGCCTGGCTCTAGGCTAGCTACTGAGGATAAAGTGATGAGTAAAGCACAATTCCTACCCTCAAGAAGTCATCCTGTTTTAGATTAAAAAAAATTTTTTTTTTTCCTGATTTTTAAAATTTTGGGTCAACTAAATCAAGGGTTGGCAAACTTCCCTGTAAGAAGTCAGATAGTAGATATTTTATCCTTTGCATACCATACAGTCTCTGTTGTAGCTATTCAATTCCATTGTGTAGCATGAAAGCAACCATAGACAATATTTAATCTAAAAAGCATGGTTACAATAAAACTTTATTTATACAAACAGTCTGCTGGCCAGATTTGGTCCTTGGGCCAGTTTGCCAACTACCGGACTAAATAATTTGTGAACGCTCATTTAACTTTTCAAATGCTCATTTAACCTTATATCATATCTGCTTTATTAAAAATGTTTAGACCAGGAATAATGAAAAGTGGGTATGCTAAGGAGATAGGGAGTTAAAGAATTACAGAAAAAATAGGCTGAGAGAAATTAAGGAAGCTATTAAAGGAGGAAAGGCAGCATCACCCAAACAGAAAGTGATTCAAGAGCAGTCAAGCTCTCCTAAGCAAGTTTGAAAACTTTTTAAACATTTGTGCAATAACAGCAGTAATAATATTATACTACAGAATAATCCACTTCCATTCAAAATCAACTTTATAGCTCTAACTTGCTTTAAAAAGCAGATGTTTTCTACTATTCTTCAAAAATAATTTTTTTAAAAAGGAGATATGTTAAAGAATTGGGCATAAAATTGAAAATGTAATGCAAAAACATTTTTTTCAATTAAAAAAACAAATAAGCACAAAGAAAAAAAAATTAATATCTCCTCAAATACTACCAACCAAGAGACACTGCTTTTTCACTGAATAATTTTCAAATGTGTTAGAGGAGCTGACTCCTCAAAGCGTCCTCCTGCAGCTTGAAGGATCAGAGATTCATCCAATCATTCATGCCCTACGTTCACATTTTCGATGGCTGCAGTGCTCAGCGTGCAAAAGCCTGTCACCACGGGGATATTACGTGCCAGGCACAGTGTGAGGAGCTTTCTGGAAGTCATCTCACTGGATCCTCCCCACAATCCAAGGATGCAGGCACTATTAATTATTTTGTCCATGTTAGAAATGAGGAATCTGAGGCACAGACAGGGGAAGTAATTTACCTATGGTCAAGCAGCTTATCAGTGGCAGAATCACAGTATGAACTCAGGAATTCTGTCTCCATTATCCATGCTCTGAACCTTTAGTGCTTCCCCTGAGGAAAAATAAGTATGTACACACCCTATCATGTAACCCTCCCATCAGCATTCTGACACTACTTGTTTTCATTGTGATAAATATAAATATGAATGTCTCTGCTACTCATGAAGAAATAATGGAAACAATGCCAAAATTTTCAATGGTTTGGTGAATGACTCCTGTTTATTGACTTTTGGCAATAAATTGGTATTAATACTTTGGTTCCTGAGGGCTACAACTCAACGACTTACGTGTCAGAACCAACCATGTTGTAAATATGACAAAAGCCACAGATACTTTCCCCAAAGGAACACACATAAGTATAGTGTGATGGCCCTGTAAGTGCACTGCTCATATCTCCTTCCAGAGAACTCCTGCCAGGAGCAGAGTTGATGCACAGTCCCAGCTACTGTACCCTTGGATCTAAAGACAGTGTTCACAGCAAAACCTCACTTCCCCTGGGGTTGCTTGGAACCAATAACCGAGCATGGCAGGGATACTAGTGCCAGTGCCTTTCTGCCTGACATAGGATGCTTCCAACAAGCAACTTGTCCTTGGGACTCCCCATCAGCCTGGCTGACCTTTCTTGGAACTGTACTGCAGTTTGAGATGTTCTACCCAATGCTTCCTTCCCTTTTTCCCCTCACAGATGTCAGACCTGCATTGTGGTCTCATTGCTACCTATTCCTGCTCCCTCTCCTTTATCTCTCACAGGGATTTCTCCATATTTGAGCTTGTCTAATCCTGTCTTGATGTCTGGTTCTTGGAGGACCCAAAATGATATTCACAAGCATGTTAAATGTTGTGCACTTTTCAGAGGGTTAGCAGAAAGAACCTCAAAGCCCATTTGTGGAGCCCTTGGAGTGTAAGAACACCAGGTTAAGAACCTATGCAGACGGTACAGTGAAAGTGAAATGAAAGATGGTACAGTGAAAGTGAAATGAAAGATACTAAGTCAATATCTGTATTATTCTGCTTTGATACTTATACGAATCTGACGAATGATTTTTAAAACGTGTACAATCCAAATCAATTAAATATACCTAAATGCTGGTAATAATAAGTTATAGTAATCTATTATTTTTTTAAAAACCTAATGGAAAACAGGAGAGCCACAGAAATGCCATAAATTTTAAAAATTGTTTTAATGTTCTTTTTAAAACAATTGTTCTTTTTAGGAGTGTTCTTTTCTTGGAAAAAACACTGGACTCTGCAATACTGAAGCTTGAGCTGAAATCCTAGCCTGCCCAGGCTTGCTGAGTTACCCGTTACAAGTCACTTAACTTTTCTGGGCTAAAATTGCCTTATCTCTAAGATGAAGGGGTTGGACTACCTAATTTTAAGGAATCTTTAAATTCTTAAATGATAATATATGTTTCTTTCTGTGGCATAAGTAATAAATAGTGCCAGGGTGATAAAGGTAATTCTAAGGTGAATGTAATAATATCAATAATGTTACTTCAGAAGAATCTGATGGTAACTTTAAGTTTATTTGAAATCCTTAAGATCTGACCCCTGCCTCCTTTTCCAGATTTATACACTATGTTCCAGCAACACCTTCCTGGGATCTCCCAAGGTCATTCCTGCCTCTAGGTCTGGTTTGGAAAGTAGTTCTTACAGCTTTTCAGATGGCTGGTTCCTTATAGTTGAGGTCTTGATTCAAAGGTCACCTCCACCAAAAGACTTTACATATTCATCCTGTCCAAATTAAAGCTCCCGCCCCTACCATCTTCAACCCTCTATATCAGAATATCCTGTATATTTACTCAGCAGCAGTTATCACTATTTCATTGTTTGGTTGTCCATTTCTCCCCACTAGAATAGAATCTCTATGGGGCAAGCATTTCATCTGTCTTGTGTATAACTGTATCCCCTAGAATGATGCCTGGCATGGAGGAAGCACTCAGTAAATGCTTTTTACATGAACAGATGAGTTAGCAAATGAATAGATGCACCCTAAGAGAAAACATTAACTTTTAGAAGAGTGAGTTATAAAAATTATTTCTTATTCATTTTTTCTTCAGAGTTATATAGAAGCAGAACATAAAGTTGGTTCCGTATGTTGTTTTTCACAATTTGAGACAATAATAACCCAAATGTAAGCCAGAAGTAGCACTGGTTTTAGCTTTGGGCTGGGTTTTTCTATGGAAGGTCAATAGAATTGTATGCTGATCAATACCAAGATCATGTTCTAACTAACTGAGCAAAAAGGCTTAAATTACTTAGCTTTTAATACTGGGAAACAAGCAAGTACCAAAATAACCCTGTTGATTTCCAAAGAACTGAAAATCACAAGCCCTAATAATAAAGTCATGAAATAGCTCGATGGAAATTTAATTACTGTAGAAAGGTGACATTAAGAATGAGTCATAGAAGTTTAAAGAAACCATTTAACTGAATTTGATGCCATAAAGTCCAAGGAACAGACAAATTTGAAGTCAACTGTCAATTTTCCACGGTAGACTCAGGAATTGTAGCAGAGAGGGTAAAGCATTTGGAACTTCGTGAATCCTGGATCTGGCACTACTAACTACGGCTTTGAGCAATTCACTTAATTTCTCTGGGCCTCAATTTTTAATTTGTAAAACAGGATCAGTAATACATGTTTTGCATTATTACTAGTACTTATTTTGAAAATTCACCATACTCTAAAGCACTAAACATGGGATTCAGCACATATGAGAAAATAAACGGCAGCTAAGGTGGAGAATGAAGATGTACTGGTAATGTAAGGCTACGGTGCTTGGGAGTATGTGTGTGAGATGGGAGAGAGGTCAGAACTACCTCCACAAGCCCGTTACCCTCTCTAGAAACTGGATATGATCACTTCCTTTGTAAAATACACAATCTGTACGGTTGAAAACTGACTGAAATATTTTGAAAGTAGGCCATTTTTCCCCTGGAAAGAAAATGGCAAACAGCACCTAGCAGGTAAATTTTTTCACTATATTAAAACAAAATTTGCCTTCATAATGAAAGTTAATATGAAATTAAATTCTTCTATACTATTTTTTTCGTGAGGAGGGGGGCACGCCAAGTGGTTTGCGGGATCTCAGTTCCCCAACCAGAGATCAAACCCAGGCCATGGCACTGAAAACTTGGAATACCAATCACTAGGCCACCAGGGAACTCTCTATGCTATTATTTTCAATGAAATATGAACTAATTTTTAAAAGGCTATAAATAAACTATCATTCCGAATACATGAAATGATGTACATTAGGCAATAATTCATAAAGTGGTCAAGAAATTTTCATTTAGGATCTATCATGCTCATGATTCAATAAAAATAAAAAGACAATCACTAACTCAATCATTCATTTGCTGAACAAATACTTTTGTAGTACCTAGGGCTAAGGACATGAAGCTTATTTCCCCTGGGAACAAACTGGCTGTGACATAATTAGTTTTATACAATTATATGCAAAGTTCATGTTTAAAGAGAAAGAAAGCCTTATGCTAACACATATATATGGCATTTAAGAAAAAAAAATGTCATGAAGAACCTAGGGGTAAGACAGGAATAAAGACACAGACCTACTAGAGAATGGACTTGAGGATATGGGGAGGGGGAAGGGTAAGCTGTGACAAAGTGAGAGAGTGGCATGGACATATATACACTACCAAAGGTAAAATAGATAGCTAGTGGGAAGCAGCCGCATAGCACAGGGAGATCAGCTCGGTGCTTTGTGACCAACTAGAGGGCTGGGATAGGGAGGGTGGGAGGGAGGGAGACACAAAAGGGAAGAGATATAGGAACGTATGTATATGTATAACTGATTCACTTTGTTATAAAGCAGAAACTAGCACACCATTGTAAGGCAATTATACTCCAATAAAGATGTAAAAAAAGCAAAAAAAAAGAAAGGCTTTCTTGAAGAGGTGACATGAGCCGAAATCTATAAATAAGGATTAACCTGGAGAAGGGTATGATTTGAAAGTGGGAAAGGACATTCCAAACAGAGTTAATTGCATATGCTGAGGTTCTCTATGGCAAGAAAGAAGCTAACAACTTCCAAGAGCTGAAAGAAAGCCAGTGTGGCTGGAGAACATAGTGAGGGGTATTGTGGTGTCAGAAAAAGAGAGGTAGGCAAGGTCCAAAACATGTAGAGCCTTTAAGACTTTGTTTAGGATTAGGGTCTTTATCTTAAAATCAATGAGAATCCACTGAGGAGATTTAAGAAAGCAGGTGACATGCTTTGATCTGCATTTTGGAAGATCACTTTAGCCTGAGGTATTGAGAACAGATTGGGGTGGAAAATTAGAAGGCATATATAGAGGTCAGTTAAGACACTGTTTCAGTAGGTCAGATGAGAGGTGATATTTAGCTTGGGCTAATTCAGTGGCAATAGTGATAAATGGATGGAGTCCAAAAATTTTAAGAGGTAAAACTGACAGGACTTCCTGATGGAGAGAATACATAGAGAGGCATAGTTAAGGATGGCACAGGAATAAGGGACAGGAAAATGTCCAAGACTCTCCCTGTTTTTTGACCAGCACAACTGGATAGGGTGAAGGTATAATTCACTGACGTATGAGACACTGGAAGAGGGCCAGGTTTGGAGGCTGGTGTCTGGGCAGGTGAGAAGATCACAATTTTATTAACTGGACTTTGAGTTGCCTCAGAGACATCCAAGAAGGCAGAAGGGTCTAGAGTATGTAAGAGAGGTCTAGGCTGGGGAGAGAGGGTTGAAGGTCCTTGGTGACCTTTAATGTTATAGGTGAGATTTCCCAGAGAAAGAAAATAAAAAGAAAAAGGGATTTAAACTAAGCATTGAAAAATTCCAAGATATAATGCCCAGGTAGAGGATGACAAACCTGAAAATGAGAATTAAAAGAATGGTAAGAGATGAAGGAGGAAAATCAGATTGGCATGTATTCCAGAAACCAGTGGAAGACAATCTTTTAAGAAAGAAGGAGCCAAGAACATCCAACACATAAGCACATACACACACACTAATATAAACTAACACTGTCTTTATTCAAAGACAGCACACTGTGTCCATGGAAAATACTAAGGGATCACTAAGAAAAATTTTAAAGTTACTGAAGCTAATATGAGAGTTTAGCATGGTCACAGGATATAAGGACAATATATCATAGTCATTTGTATTTCTAAATGTTGGCAATGAACATCTGGAAAAAGAAATAAGAAACACCATTTACAATAGCATCAAAACTATAAAATCCTTAGGAATCATAACAATATGCATTAAGATCTCTACATTAAAAACTGCAAATTTCCCCAAGAGACATTACAGATCTAAGTAAAAGGAAAGATACACCATGTTCATGGGTCAAAACCTTGATGTTATTGTCAGTTCTCCCCATAGTAATATAAAGAGTCAGTGCCATCCCAATCAACTTCCCAGTTGTTGTTTTTTTGTTTGTTTGTTTTAACATCTTTATTGAAGTATAATTGCTTTACAATGGTGTGTTAGTTTCTGCTTTATAACAAAGTAAATCACTTATACATATACATATGATCCCATATCTCTTCCCTCTTGCGTCTCCCTCCCTCCCACCCTCCCTATGCCACCCCTCTAGGTGGTCACAAAGCACCAAGCTGATCTCCCTGTGCTATGCGACTGCTTCCCACTAGCTATTTATTTTATGTGGGGTAGTGTATATATGTCCATGCCACTCTCTCACTTTGCCACAGCTTGCCGTTCCCCCTCCCCATATCCTCAAGTCCATTCTCTAGTAGGTCTGTGTCTTTATTCCTGTCTTGCCCCTAGGTTCTTCATGACCTTTTTTTTTTTTTCTTAGATTCCATATATATGTGTTAGCATACGGTATTTGTCTATTTCTGACTTACTTCACTCTGTATGACAGACTCTAGGTCCATCCACCTCACTACAAATAACTCAATTTCGTTTCTTTTTATGGCTGAGTAATATTCCATTGTATATATGTGCCACATCTTCTTTATCCATTCATCTGTTGACGGACACGTAGGTTGCTTCCATGTCCTGGCTATTGTAAAAAGAGCTGCAAAGAACATTTTGGTACATAACTCTTTTGGAATTATGGTTTTCTAAGGGTATATGCCCAGTAGCGGGATTGCTGGGTCATATGGTAATTTTGTTTTTAGTTTTTTTAAGGAACCTCTATACTGTTCTCCATAGTGGCTGTATCAATTTACATTCCCACCAACAGTGCAAGAGGGTTCCCTTTTCTCCACACCCTCTCCAGCATTTATTGTTTGTAGATTTTTTGATGATGGCCATTCTGACTGGTGTGAGATGATATCTCATTGTAGTTTTGATTTCCATTTCTCTAACGATTAATGATGTTAAGCATTCTTTAATGTGTTTGTTGGCAATCTGTATATTTCCTTTGGAGAAATGTCTTATTTGGTCTTCTGCCCATTTTTGGATTGCGTTGTTTGTTTGATATTGAGCTGCATGAGCTGCTTGTAAATTTTGGAGATTGATCCTTTGTCAGTTGCCTCATTTGCAAATATTTTCTCCCATTCTGAGGGTTGTCTTTTTGTCTTGTTTATGGTTTCCTTTGTTGTGCAAAAGCTTTTAAGTTTCATTAGGTCCCATTCGTTTATTTTTGGTTTTATTTCCATTTCTCTAGGAGGTGGGTCAAAAAGGATCTTGCTGTGATTTATGTCATAGAGTGTTCTGCCTATGTTTTCCTCTAAGAGTTTGATAGTATCTGGCCTTATATTTAGGTCTTTAATCCATTTTGAGTTTATTTTTGTGTATGAAGTTAGGGAGTGTTATAATTTCATTCTTTTACATGTACCTGTCCAGTTTTCCCAGCACCACTCAATGAAGACGCTGTCTTTCCTCCACTGTATATTCTTGCCTCCTTCATCAAAGATAAGGTGACCATATGTGCATGGGTTTATCTCTGGGCTTTCTATCCTGTTCCATTGATCTATCTTTCTGTTTTTGTGCCAGTACCATACTGTCTTGATTACTGTAGCTTTGTAGTATAGTCTGAAGTCAGGAGCCTGATTCCTCCAGCTCTGTTTTTCATTCTCAAGATTGCTTTGGCAATTTGGGGTCTTTTGTGTTTCGATACAAATTGTGAAATTTTTTGTTCTAGTTCTGTGAAAAATGCCAGTGGTAGTTTGATAGGGATTGCACTGAATCTGTAGATTGCTTTGGGTACTATAGCCATTTTCACACTGTTGATTCTTCCAATCCAAGAACATGGTATATCTCTCCATCTATTTGTATCATCTTTAATTTCTTTCATCAGTGTCTTATAATTTTCTGCATACAGGTCTTTGTCTCCTTAGGTAGGTTTATTCCTAGATATTTTATTCTTTTTGTTGCAGTGGTAAATGGGAGTGTTTTCTTAATTTCTCTTTCAGATTTTTCATCATTAGTGTATAGGAATGCCAGAGATTTCTGTGCATTAACTTTGTATCCTGCTACTTTACCAAATTCATTGATTAGCTCTAGTAGTTTTCTGGTAGCATCTTTAGGATTCTCTATGTATAGTATCATGTCATCTGCAAACAGTGACAGCTTTACTTCTTCTTTTCCGATTTGGATTCCTTTTATTTCCTTTTCTTCTCTGATTGCTGTAGCTAAAACTTCCAAAACTATGTTGAATTACAGTGGTGACAGGGGGTAACCTTGTCTTGTTCCTAATCTTAGTGGAAATGCTTTCAGTTTTTTACCATTGAGCACGATGTTGGCTGTGGGTTTGTCATATATGGCCTTTATTATGTTGAGGAAAGTTCCCTCTAAGCTTACTTTCTGCAGGGTTTTTATCATAAATGGGAGTTGAATTTTGTCAAAAGATTTCTCTGCATCGATTGAGAGGATCATATCATTTTTCTCCTTCAGTCTGTTAGTATGGTGTATCACATCGATTGATTTGCGTATATTGAAGAATCCTTGTATTCCTAGAATAAACCTCACTTGATCATGGTGTATGATCCTTTTAATGTGCTGTTGGATTCTGTTTGCTAGTATTTTGTTGAGGATTTTTGCATCTATGTTCATCAGTGATATTGGCCTGTAGTTTTCTTTCTTTGTGACATCTTTGTCTGGTTTTGTTATCAGGGTGAGGTGGCCTCGTAGAATGAGTTTGGGAGTGTTCCTCTCTCTGCTACATTTTGGAAGAGTTTGAGAAGGATAGGTGTTAGCTCTTCCCTAAATGTTTGATAGAAATCACCTGTGAAGCCATCTGGTCTTGGGCTTTTGTTTGTTGGAAGATTTTTTTTATCACAGTTTCAATTTCAGTGCTTGTGATTATTCTGTTCATATTTTCTATTTTTTCCTGGTTCAGTCTCGGCACGTCGTGCATTTCTAAGAATTTGTTCATTTCTTCCAGGTTGTCCAAATTGTTGGCATAGAGTTGCTTGTAGTAATCTCTCATGGTCTTTTGTATTTCTGCAGTGTCAGTTGTTACTTCTCCTTTTTCATTTCTAATTCTATTGATTTAAGTCTTCTCCCTTATTTTCTTGATGAGCTGGCTAATGGTTTATCCATTTTCTTTATCTTCTCAAAGAACCAGCTTTTAGTTTTATTGATCTTTGCTATCGTTTCCTTCATTTCATTTATTTCTGATCTGATCTTTATGATTTCTTTCCTTCTGCTAACTTTGGGGTATTTTTGTTCTTCTTTCTCTAATCGTTTTAGGTGCAAGGTTAGGTTGTTTATTCGACATGTTTCCTGTTTCTTAAGGTAGAATTGTATTGCTATAAACTTCCATCTTAGAACTGCTTTTGCTGCAGCCCATAGGTTTTGGGTCATCGTGTCTCCATTGTCATTTGTTTCTAGGTATTTTTTGATTTCCTCTTTGATTTCTTCAGTGATCACTTCATTATTAAGTAGTGTATTGTTTAGCCTCCAGTGTTTGTATTTTTTACAGATCTTTTCCTGTAATTGATATCTAGTCTCATAGCATTGTGGTCAGAAAAGATACTTGATACAATTTCAATTTTCTTAAATTTACCAAGGCTTGATTTGTGACCCAAGATATGATCTATCCTGGACAATGTTCCATGAGCACTGGAGAAAAATGTGTATTCTGTTGTTTTTGGATGGAATGTCCTATAAATATCAATTAAGCCCATCATGTTTGATGTATCATGTAAAGCTGGTGTTTCCTTATTTATTTTCATTTTGGATGATCTGTCCATTGGTGAAAGTGGGTTGTTAAAGTCCCCTACTATGAATGTGTTACTGTTGATTTCCCCTTTTATGGCTGTTAGTATCTGCCTTATGTATTGAGGTGCTCCTATGTTGGGTGCATATTTACAATTGTTATATCTTCTTCTTGGATTGATCCCTTGATCATTATGTAGTGTCCTTCTTTGTCTCTTCTAATAGTCTTTATTTTAAAATCTATTTTGTCTGATATGAGAATTGCTACTCCAGCTTTCTTTTGGTTTCCATTTGCATGCAATATTTTTTTCCATCCCCTCACTTTCAGTCTGTATGTGTCTCTAGGTCTGAAGTGGGTCTCTTGTAGACAGCATATATATGGGTCTTGTTTTTGTATCCCTTCAGCTAGTCTGTGACTTTTGGTGGGAGCATTTAATCCATTTACATTTAAGGTAATTATCGATATGTATGTTCCTATTCCCATTTTCTTAATTGTTTTGGGTTTGTTATTGTAGGTCTTTTCCTTCTCTTGTGTTTCTTGCCTAGAGAAGATCCTTCAGCATTTGTTGTAAAGCTGGTTTGGTGGTGCTGAACTCTCTCAGCTTTTCTTGTCTGTAAAGGTTTTAATTTCTCCATCAAATCTGAATGAGATCCTTGCTGGGTAGAGTAATCTTGGTTGCAGGTTTTTCTCCTTCATCACTTTAAATATGTCCTGCCAGTCCCTTCTGGTTCGCAGAGTTTCTGCTGAAAGATCAGCTGTTAACCTTATGGGGATTCCCTTGTGTGTTATTTGTTGTTTTTCCTTGCTGCTTTTAATATGTTTTCTTTGTATTTAATTTTTAACAGTTTGATTAATATGTGTCTTGGCATGTTTCCCTTTGGATTTATCCTGTATGGGACTCTCTGTGCTTCCTGGACTTGTTTAACTATTTCCTTTCCCATATTAGGGAAGTTTTCAACTATAATTGCTTCAAATATTTTCTCAATCCCTTTCTCTCTTCTTCTTCTGGGACCCCTATAATTCGAATGTTGGTGCGTTTAATGTTTTCCCAGAGGTCTCTGAGACTGTCCTCAGTTCTTTTCATTCTTTTTTCTTTATTCTGCTCTGCAGTAGTTATTTCCACTATTTTATCTTCCAGGTCACTTATCTGTTCTTTTGCCTCAGTTTTTCTGCTATTGATCCCTTCTAGAGAATTTTTAATTTCATTTATTGTGTTGTTCATCATTGTTTGTTTGCTCTTTAGTTCTTCTAGGTCCTTGTTAAATGTTTCTTGTACTTTCTCTATTGTAGTTCCAAGATTTGGATCAACTCTGCTATCATTATTCTGAATTCTTTTTCAGGTAGACTGCCTATTTACTCTTCATTTGTTAGGTCTGGTGAGTTTTTATCTTGCTCCTTCATCTGTTATGTTTTTCTGTCTTCTCATTTTGCTTAACTTACTGTGTTTGGGGTCTCCTTTTCACATACAGGCTGCAGGTTCGTAGTTCCCTTTGTATTTGGTATCTGTCCCCAGTGGCTAAGGTTGGTTCTGTGGGTTGTGTAGGCTTCCTGGTGGAGGGGACTAGTGCCTGTGTTCTGGTGGATGAGGCTGGATCTTGTCTTTCTGGTGGGCAGGTCCATGTCTGGGTGTGTTTTGGGGTGTCTGTGGACTTATTATGACTTTAGGCAGCCTCTCTGCTAATGGGTGGGGTTGTGTTCCTGTCTTGCTAGTTGTTTGGCATAGGGTGTCCAGCACTGTAGCTTGCTGTTCGTTGAGTGAAGCTGGGTGTTGGTGTTGAGATGGAGATCTCTGGGAGATTTTCGCCATTTGATATTATGTGGAGCTGGGAGGTCTTTTGTGGACCAGTGTCCTGAAGTTGGCTCTCCCACATCAGAGGCACAGCCCTGACTCCTGGCTGGAGCACCAAGATCCTTTCAACCACACGGCTCAGAATAAAAGGGAGAAAAAATAGAAAGAAAGAAGAAAAGAAAGAAAGAAAGGAGGAAAGAAAGGAAGAAAGAAAGAAAGAAGGAAAGAAAGGAAGAAAGAAAGAAAGAAAGAGGGTAAAATAAAATAATGTTATTAAAATAAAAAATATAGTTACTAAGAAAAAAATTTTAAAAAGAAAAAAAAAACGGGTTGAGAGAAACCTAGGACAAATGGTGAAAGCAAGGCTATACAGACAAAATCACACACAGAAGTATACATATAGACACTCACAAAAAGAGGAAAAGGGGAAAAAATAATATATCGTTGCTCCCAAAGTCCACCTCCTCAATTTGGGATGATTGGTTGTCTATTCATATATTCCACAGATGCAGGGTACATCAAGTTGATGGTGGAGCTGCTCCTGAGGCTGCTGGGAGAGATTTCCTTTTCTCTTCTTTGTTTGCACAGCTCTGGGGTTTAGCTTTGGATTTGGACCCGGCTCTGCGTGTAGGTTACCTGAGGGTGTCTGTTCTTCGCTCAGACAGGACGGGGTTAAAGGAGCAGCTGATTCGGGGGCTCTGGCTCACTCAGGCTGTGGAGAGGGAGGGGTATGGATGCAGGGCGAGCCTGTGGCAGGAGAGGCTGGCGTGATATTGCACCAGTCGGAGGCGTGCTGTGCGTTCTCCCGGGGAAGTTGTCCCTGGATCAAAGGACCCTGGCAGTGGTAGGCTGCACAGGCTCCCAGGAGGGGAGGTGTGGAGAGTGACCTGTGTTTGCTCACAGGCTTGAAGGTGGAGGCAGCAGCAGCCTTAGCGTCTCGTGCCCGTCTCTGGGGTCCACGCTATTAGCCACGGCTCGTGCCCGTCTCTGGAGGTCCTGTAAGTGGCGCTCTTAATCCCCTGTCCTTGCGCACCAGGAAACAAAGAGGCAAGAAAAAGTCTCTTGCCTCTTTGGCAGCTCCTGACCTTTTCCCAGCTTCCCTCCTGGCTAGCTGTGGCACAGCAGCTCCCTTCAGGCTGTGTTCACGCCGCCAAACCCAGTCCTCTCCCTGCGATCCGACAGAAGTCCAAGCCTCAGCTCCCAGCGGCCCCCCCCCCCCCCGCCCCAGTGGGTAAGCAGAGAAGCCTCTCGGGCTGGTGAGTGCTGGTCGGCACTGATCCTCTGTGCGGGAATCTCTCCGCTTTGCCTTCTGCACCCCTGTGGCTGCGATCTCCTCCGCGGCTCAGAAGGTTCCCCTCTCCGCCATCCGCAGTCTCCGCCCACAAAGGGGCTTCCCAGTGTGTGGAAACCTTTCCTCCTTCACAGCTCCCTCCCACTGGTGCAGGTCCCGTCCCTATTCTTTTGTCTCTGTTTATTCTTTTGCCCTACCCAGGTACGTGGGGAGTTTCTTGCCTTTTGGGAGGTCTGAGGCTTTAAAGCTACCTTTAAAATTTATCCAGAAAGGCAAAAGACTTAGAATAGCCAAATTACTTTTGAAAAAGAAAAATAAAGTTGAATAACTTACACTATCATATCTCTAGACTTACTATAAAAGGTATAATTATCAAGACAATGTAGTATTGGTTTATGGATAGACATATAATGAATGAAACAGAAGAGAGTCCAGAAAAAGAACCCACGAATATGGTCAATTGATTTTTTTTAAATTGTGGATAAACATACACAACATAAAGTGTACCATTTTAACCAACTCTGGTATTAAGTACATTCACATTGTTGTGCAACTATTACCACCATCCATCACCAAATTTTCATCTTCCCAAACTGTAACACTGTCCCCATTACACACCAATTCCCCATTGTCCTCTGTCTCCAGTGTTTAGAAACCACCATGATACTTCCTGTCTCTATAAATTTGACTACTCTAGGTTCCTTATATAGGTGGAATTTATCCTTTTGTGACTGGCTTATTTCACTTAGCATGTCTTTAAGCTTCATCCATGCTGTATCTGAATTTTCTTCTAAATAATAAATCATTGTTTACATACCATATTTTGCTTATTCATTCATCAATGAACACTCCGGTTGCTTCTATCTTTGGCTATTATGAATAATGCTTCCGTGAATGCATAATACATTTGTATTCTGTGGGTATACAAATATGTTTAACTCCGTGCTTAAAACTCTTTGGTGTATATACCTAGCAGTGGAATTGCTGGATCATATGGTAATTCTATATGTAATTTTTTGAGAAACTAATGTACTGTTTTCTACAACAGCTGCATTATTTTACATTCCCACCTGCAGTGCACAAGGATTCCAATTTTTCCATGTCCTTGTCAACACATGCTATTTTCTGGTGTGTTTGGTTTTTTGCTTTGTTTTGTTTTGAATAATAGCCATCCTCTTGGATGTGAAGTGATATCTCACTGTGGTGTTATGTTCAGCTGATTTTGACAAATGTGTGCTGATAATTCAATGAGGAAAGACTGATCTTTTTAATAAATTGTGCAGGATGTGTATTAAAAAATAAATGAAAGTCAAACCTTGCCTCATACAATATACAAAAATTAATAAGTAAAATCATACATTCAATGAAATTCCTATCAAAATACCAATGGCATTTTTCACAGAACTAGAACAAATAATGTTAAATGTTGTATGGGAACACAAAAGACTCCAAATAACCAAAACAATCTTGAGAACGAAGAACAGAGCTGGAGGAATCAGGCTCCCTGATTTCAGACTATACTACAAAGCTACAGTAAACAAAACAGTATGGTACTGGCACAAAAACAGACACAAAGATCAATGGAACAGGATATAAAGCCCAGAAATAAACCCATGCACTTATGGTCAATTAAGCTACAACAAAGGAGGCAAGAACATACACTGGAGAAAAAGTCTCTTCAATAAGTGGTGCTGGGAAAACTGACAGCTACATGTAAAAGAATGAAATTAGAACATTCTCTAACACCATATACAAAAATAAACTAAAAATGGATTAAAGACCTAAATGTAAGACTGGATACTATAAAACTCCTAGAGGAAAACATAGGCAGAACAGTCTTTGACATAAATCACAGCAATATCTTTCTTGGATCCTTCTCCTAGAGTCACGGAAATAAAAGCAAAAATAAACAAATGGGACCTCATTAAACTTAAAAGTTTTTGCACAGCAAAGGAAACCATCAACAAAAAGAAAAGACAACCTACTGAATGGGAGAAAATATTTGCAAATGATATGACCAATAAGAGATTAATATCCAACATATATAAACAGCTCATACAACTGAGCAACAAAAAAAAAACAAAGAACCCCCAACAAGGAACTACTGTATAGCACAGGGAACTCTGCTCAATATTCTATAATAACCTAAATGGGAAAATAATTTGAAAAAGAATAGATACATGTATAACTGAATCACTTACTGTAGACATGAAACTAACACAACATTGCTAATCAACTATGCTCCAGTATAAAATAAAAATTTTTTAAATTAATCAATTGATTAAAAAACCCCAAAGAACCCAATTTTAAAAATGGGCAGAAGAACTGAATAGACATTTTTCCAAAGAGGAACTACAGATGGCTAATAGGCACAAGAGAAGATGTTCAACATTGCTAATCATTAGGAAAGGTAAATCAAAACCATAATGAGATATCACCTTACACCTGTCAGAATGGCCATCATCAAAAAGAACACAAGTAACAAATGTTGGCAAGGATGCGGAGAAAAGGGAACCCTTGTACACTGTTGGTGGGAGTGTAAATTGGTGCAGTCACTGTGGAAAACGTTATGGAGGTTTCTCAAAAAACTAAAAATAGAACTACCATATGACCCAGCAATTCCACTCCCGGGTATATAGCTGAAAAAAAAACCCCACTAATTCAAACAGATACATGCACCCCAGTGTTCATAGCAGCATTACTTACAATTGCCAAGATATGGAAGCAACCTAGATCTTCATCAACAGATAAATGGATAAAACAGATGTGGTGTATACATACACAATGAAATACTACTCAGCCATAAAAAAGAATGAAATCTTGTCATTTGCAGCAACATGGATGGACTCGGAGGGCATTATCCTAAGTAAAATAAGTCAGACAGAGAAAGACAAATACTGTATGATGGCACGTATGTGTGGAATCTAAAAAATACAACAAGATAGTGAATATAACAAAAAAGAAACAGACATATATAGAGAACAAACTAGTGGTTACCCATGGGGAGGGGGGAGGGGCAATATAGAAGTGGAGGAGTGGGAGATACAAACTATTGGTGTAAGAGAGGCTCAAGGATGTATCGTACAACATGGGGAATATAGTCAATATTTTGTAATAACTGTAAACGGAAAGTAATCTTTAAAAATTGTATAAAAATAGTAAAAAATAGCAATAATAGCAAAATAAATAAATAAAACTTCTAGAAGAAAACACTGGAGAAGAAGCTTCATCACTTTGGAGTAGGCAAAGGTTTCTCAGATAAGATAGTAAAGCACAAACTATAAAGAAAAAATTGACACAGTGAACTTAATCAACATTAAAACTTTTCCTCTTCAAAAGACATCTTCAGAAACTTAAATTGCAAACAAAACACTAGCAGAAAATATCTGTGATATATATATCTGACAAAGAACTTGTATTCACAATACATAAAGAACTTATATATCAATAGTAAGACAAACAACCCAATTTAAAAAGGCAAATTAGGGACTTCTCTGGTGGCACAGTGGTTAAGAATCCACCTGCCGATGCAGGAGACATGGGTTCAAGCTCTGCTCTGGGAAGATGCCACATGCCGTGGAGCAACTAAGCCCGTGTGCCACAACTACTGAGCCTGTGCTCTAGGGCCCGTGAGCCACAATTACTGAGCCCATGAACCACAACTACTAAAGCCCAAGTGCCTAGAGCGCGTGCTCCACAAGAGAAGCCACCGCAATAAGAAGCCTGCGCACCACAATGAAGTAGCCCCCACTCTCCGCAACTAGAGAAAGCCCGCATGCAGCAGCGAAGACCCAACACAGCCAAAAACAAACAAATAAATAGTAAAAAAATAAAAATAAAAAGGCAAATTATTTTAATAGATGTTTTATAAAAGATATACACATGCCCAATAAGCACAGGAAAAAATGTTCAGCATCTTTAGTTATCAGGGAAATGCATATTTAAACCACTTCACACATATTAGAATGGCTAAAATTCAACATACAGTTGACCCTTGAACAATGCAGGGGTCAGGGACACCAACCCTCTGCATAGCTGAAAACCTGTGTGTAACTTAGAGTTGACCCTCCAAGGTCCCTATCTGTGGATTCAACCAACTGCAGATAGTATAGTACTGCAGTAGTATATACAGCTGAAAAAAATCCACACATAAGTGGATCCTTGCAGTTCAAACCCTTGCTCTTCAGTGTCAACTGTATTGACAATACCAAGTGTTGACAAGAATGTGGAGCAACTGGAACTTCATACACTGCTGTTGGGGGTGTAAAATGGTATAGCTACTTTGGAAAACTGGCAGTTTCTTGAACAGCTAAACATAAAACTAACATAGGCCCAGCTAGTCCAAGAGAAACAAAACATGACTCCACAAAGACTTGTACACAAATGTTCATTGAAGCTTACTTGTAATAACCAAAAACTGAAACAACTCAAATGTTCATCAACAGGTAGATGAATAAACAATTTGTAGTATATACATAAAAAGAAATAATACTCAGCAATAAAAAGGAATAAACTAATGATACACACAGTACAGCTTAGTCTCAAATCACTCTGCTGATGAAGGAAGTCAGACACAAAAGACTACCTGTTGTATAATTCCATTTATGTGAAATAAATCTAATCTAAAATGACAAAAGCAGATCAATGCTTGCCTCAGAAGGGGCAGTGAGGGAAATTTTTAAAGGGATGTGAATGATTCTGTTGGTGCTTAGATGGGTGATTGATTTGTCAAATACTCATCACACTATGCTTGAAATAGGTACACTTTGCTTTATGTAAATTATACCACAATAAAGTTGATTTTAAAGTAATACACCTCATTTCTAGCCTAATGTTCAATATTAAAAGATAGAGAAAATGTGAAACAGGAAAGATGATAAAGATTCATCAGGAAACTGAATAATTTGGAAATTAGAAACTCAATTCTAAGTCCTTCACGAATATATTGTTTATAATGGTGGACTCCAGAAGCAGAAAACCAGGGTTCAAATCCTAGCTCTGACACTTAGTAGCTGAGTAATTCTGGGCAATTTAAGTAACTATCTGTGCCATAATTTACTATAAAGTGAGGATAATAATAGTATACCTACCTCATATCATTCTTATAGAGACTAAATGAAATTATATGAAGTGCTTACAACTGTGTCAGGCACACAGTAATTGCTATGTAAATGTTAGCTATTACTGTGCAAATTAAAACAACCAGAGGGCTTCCCTGGTGGTGCAGTGGTTGACAGTCCGCCTGCCAATGCAGGGGACACAGGTTTGTGCCCTGGTCCGGGAGGATCCCACATGTCGCGGAGCGGCTGGGCTCGTGAGCCATGGCCGCTGAGCCTGCACATCCGGAGCCTGTGCTCTGCAATGGGAGAGGCCACAACAGTGGGAGGCCCGCGTACCGCAAAAAAACAAAAAAACAGAAACTTATTCCAGGCTGCTCATATCTGAGTTGTTTTTATCTGATAGCTGTTCAATAGTCTATTAAAAAGTAAATCCAACACACTTTACAATGAAAATCACCCCCTACATGCTATATAGGCAGACAGACCAATGATTTCATGGAAAGAGAGCCTGAAGCAGAATCTGAAGTATTATTATAATCCAGAGGTGAGTGGATTAGCATAGAGTCTCAAGTCTGGACAAACTAGGACAACTTTCAACATCTTTTCTGTGGGTCTTTGTAAAAATGAAATTTTCATTTCTAAAGCTGTCAATTTACCAAAGTGAACTATGAAGATCTAAATGCACAATACATAAGAAGCAAAATTAAGAGATTCTCAGAATGAATTATATTAACCATAACATTTCTAAAGTAAGTATCACACCAAAAAATCTAAAATAAATCAGAAATATCTAATTAAAAGTTGCAAAATAAGCTCAGATTTAGTTGCCTTATATATCCTGAGAGGTTTATTGATTTCTTTCTTTTTTCAATGTAATTGTAGCTTCTTTTTATTAGTAGGAGTGATAATATGATTTTTTATTGTGGTAAAAGATATATAACATAAAATTTACCATTTTTCCAGGTTTGTTGAGATATAATTGACATATAACATTTTATTTGTTTCAGGTATACAGCATGAATGTTTGATATATGTATAGATGGTGAAATGATTACCACAATATAAGTTAACATCTATCACCTCATATAGTTACAAATTCTGTGTGTGCATGTGTGTTAACTTTCAAGATCTACCTTCTAAGCAACTTTCAAATATACAATACGTTGTTTTAAACTTTAGTCACCATGCTGTATGTTACATCCCCAGTACTTATTTACCTTATAGCTGAAAGTCTGTACCTTTTGAACACCTTCATCCATTTTGACCACTCTCACTTACCCCTTCCTCTGGCAACTGAGCGATCTGTCCTCTATATCTATGAGTTTGGGGTTTTTTTAGAGTCCATATATAAGTGATATCATACACTATTTGTCTTTCTCTGTCTGACTTATTTCACTTAGCAAAATCATGAATGGCAAAATATCCTTCTTTTTTATGGATGAATAAAATTTCATATTGTATACATATACCATATCTTCTTTATCCGTTCCTGCATCGATAGACACTTAGGTTGTTTCCATGTCTTGTCTATTGTAAATACTGTTGCAATGAAATTGGCGAGTGTAGATATTTTTTCCAAGATAGGGATTTCATTTCTTCAGATATATACCTAGAAGTGGAATTGCTGGATCATATGGTAGTTCTGTTTTTAATTTCTTGAGGAACCTCCATACTATTCTTCATAGTGGCTGCACCAATTTACATTCTCACCAGTAGTGTACAAGAGTTCTTTTTTTTTTTTCCAACATACTGCCAGCACTTGTTATCTCTTGTCTTTTTGATGATGGCCATTCTAATAGGTGTGAGGAGATAGCTTGCTGTAGTTTTTATTTGCATTTTCCTGATGATTAGTGATGTTGAGCATCTTTTCATGTACGTTTGGCCATTTGTATGTCTTCTTTGCAAAACTGTCTATTCAGTTCCTCTGCCCATTTTTTAATCAGGTCATTTGTTTTTTGTTGTTGTTATTTGTTGTATATCAATTTCTTACATATACATGCAATTTTCTCTTATGTTAGTATTTGAAATAAAAATATGCTTAAGATGTTTTATTAAAAAGCAAATTCTTTGCTATGTGACATCCTATGTCTTAGGAATTTTAATTCCTTCTTTTGTTGATATATTTCTTTTTGAGCTTAAAACATAATATCTATGATCTGAAAAAGTATATGTTCTAAGTAATTTTTTGTCAAAACTGTTTAGTATCATGTTTTCTCTCCATCCCAGAAGAGGGTGAGGAAGAGTAAAATGTTAATTGATTTATCCAGATTCAATCTCTCCCATGTTCACCGGTTATGTGCAATATTATAATTTTCTAAATACTATAGAATTTTGGCTTCTTAACAGTCAAAATCTTTACTTGTGTTTTTATTTTTTATGTGACATATTTGTTATGCTTGTTCTACAGAATATTAGATACAATGTGACTCCTTAATCAAAATGAATAAGCACCCCCTTTAATAAAAATCATAGGGTTAAATATTGAGGTGGAAAATATACTTTGCACCCAAATTAGAATCTTGTTAGATGTGGCTGCCTTTTCCTTATTAAAAGAACTGTTATACATTAAAAACCTGCTTTGATGAAGAATAGGAAAAAAACCATTATCAAAAACAAAGACTTGTTAAAGGTAGTATTGAAAATAAATAATTGGCTTTTGTTCATGAATAGCTAAATCTGTTTTACGGTTTGAAAGAGCTAAGAACAGATTGCTTCTCTTAGATTGTTAGCAAAGAAATGTTTTCATCAATTAACATTCTTTGCTAAGAACAGTTTTCTCCAGTGCTTTTTCTCAAATGGAGTATTACATAAATAGGCCTGCCCAAAAGACAATTCCTGGGCTTTTTTCTTTGATGTCTTAGAGTATAATAATTATGGCATGTAGTTCTGAATTATGGAAGAAAACAAAAAAAAAATCACATTTCAAACAGATAATTTACTTGAAGAAAAAGTTGCCATAGGTAGCCATTCCTGCAAATTAAATGAAAGGCCAGTCTTCCTCTTCATCATGCTTTTGCCTAACATTTACAGGAGGATGGAAGTAGGGAATAAAGAGTTGTTGCAAAAGGCCCAGAACTGTAAGAACACACCATCCCACTCTCCCACGTACATTCCCCTGCCTCACCTTTACCTTTCCTCTTCTACCCTGTGCTGAAGATATTACCATTTTATGAGGGTTTATGTAGTGGGGTGCAATAATCACCAACATTTATGTAGCAATTTCTCCTAGCCAGGCACTATCCTAGGAGCTTTATCTATTTTGATTCATTTAATTCTCACAATAATGTTTTGTTAACACTGTTTCTCCTATTTCGCTGAGTGGGAAACTAAGGTCAAAGATCATACAGCTCCTGCATGGCAGAGACCAGATGCACACCCAGGCAGTGTGGCCCTAGAGCCCATGGACCTAACTGCCTTCTGTATTCTGCTCTCTCTCAGGAATGGAGACAAAGCATAGGTGGTGGTGCTCCTCAACACACAGAGAAGTGTACTTCTGTCATTTTTATTTTAGTAAACAGCTCCTCCCTTGTTAGGGTAAGGGTAAGATCCTAGAGGGAAAGAAAGGAAGACAAGATAGAAGCCGGAGTTAAGGGAAGAGACAGATCTTGAACAAGGAAAAAGAAAGAAGTCTATTCAAAATACTAGTTTATGGAAAAATAAAAACAAAGAGGGTGGTGGAAACAGACTTAAGGGCTAAGGCAAAGTGAGAAACATTTGTGGCAAACTTCTTTCAAAAGAACACAAAGCCAAGATTTAGAATGAGATCATGCAGTGTCATTTTACACGTGAATTAATGTAAGCCCGGAAAAGATTTTAGTCTGATACATTTTATAGATCAGTAAACACAGGGACAGAGAGATTAAATGCTTTGTCCAAGACTTGAAGAAGCAGGTAGCATAGGCAAGGCTAAAGCCCAACCATATATCCTAACATTGAGCTCAGTGCCCTTCCACCAACTATAACAAACACAATTTGTCAGCTTTCAAAATACAGATGTGATTGTCAATAGGTTTTGACTCAACTTCAAGAACATAAAAAATAGCTACAGTGTATACATATTGGAAATTAAATACAAAGTCCCTGAAGTTATATTCTTAATTGTCAAATAATATTGTGGGAGAGCAGTATAGTCATTTATAAATGCAAGAAAGAGTACTCTTGATATAAATGCATATTTTTCCCCTAATATTCTTTCCCCATCAACATTTTAAAATTGACTTTTTTAGTTTTGGAAAATGAGTCACACACAAATAGTATACAGCAAACACAGTAAAATATCTAAATCGTATTGATTTCTTATTAAAGACACTGAATTCAGAAGGAGTCTTAGGCTAGTTGTACAGCCAGTTTTTATGCTGGTTTGTAATATCAAAGGTTCTTTCAGCTCTAAAATTCTATAATTTAGAAAACTGGCAATTGAAATAAACAGTAGATTTAAATATTGAATTTAAGTGTATTTGACCAATGAAATTATGATATACCACCTAACATAAGCTTGTAAAGAAAATTGTTTATAGTGGCTTCAACAAATGGAGATTTATTAGAAGTTCATAAAATGCTAATGATTATGCTACCTATGGTATTTCAGACTATGTTAATTAATAAAGAAATTTTTACCTAATATTAACAAATAGAAGGAAGGAAGAAAAAAGAAAAATTGACATAAAGTAGAAATAAAGAGGACTTTTCTAGGGTAAACTCTCAGATGTCAAAGACCCTTGTGTTTATGGTCAGCTATAGGTACAGTAGCATGCTCATACTAAAAATTCAGAAGTTTGCGTATTTTACATTTTTTTAAGTTTAAAAAAGGTGAGAATAGAGAAGTGTATTAAGAATGGAGAAGTATATTGTCTCATTTTCATAGATGTGGGGCAGAGGCAGTGAAAAAGTGACATTTCCAGTGCTAAATAATAGATCACTGAAAGCCTAGGATTTTGAAATCAGGTTTTCTATTGATCATAAAAATGCATTAATTCTGTGTGGGTGGAATTTTTTTCTTTTCTCAAATTCTCTACAGCAATTTCCTTTGCTTTCTTTCCATTGTGTTGTTATTTATTTCTCACTTTCAAGTCATTTGGATCTGTCAAAAGAATAATACTTGTCTCAGTACCACCCAAGACTTCACTGACGTCTCCCAGGTTGGATGACAATAATGATCAGCATCTCTAATGATGTTAGAGATTTAAATGTGATTTACTGGAGACAAATGATCTGAGTGATCTTTAAGACAAAACATCAAAAGTTTAGATTTGAATGTCATCTTCCAAAGACTTATTTCTACTACCTGTGGAAGACAGGAGAGAAAAACTAAAAAAACAAAGCAAACAAACCAAAACAGGAAGGAAAGAATGTACGCTTTAAAGATATTCTACTAAAACTAAGGTCCTTAAACATTCTCCAACACACCCTCCATTAATAAGCATTTTTTGCAAATACATATAAAATTATTGTTATAAATTCTTTAAGTATAATATTATCGTAACATGTAAATTGTAAAACACAAATACAGAGAAATCCATAAATACAAAAAAGGTAATATAGTATTGATAATTTTAGTAGATTTTAGTGAGAGTTATGTGATTGAAAATGTATTACCTTGAAAATCTTGGTTTAATACTGGATCATAGAGGGTTCAAAGTCTAAGGTCAGTTTATTCCCATACTTAGCTATAAGGACTATAATAGTTAAAATAGATACCACAATGAGATATGGAAGAAGTGCAAAATTGGCTTCATGTACTCAATTATGATACTCAAAATTCAATTTCATCCACTAATTATACAAGGGTTGCAGCTCAGTATTTTTCTCGAGTAATTTTCTGACTTCCCTGATATCATTTTCCTTGTAAAGTTTTTTTCATTTTTCTTTTTTTTTTTTTTCCCTTTAACATTTAACAAATGGGGCCTAAATCCACTGAAATGCATTTGGAAGATTTTCAATCGTGTTAGAAAATTGTTTCCAAATTTACTAAGCGCTCATATATGAGAGTTTTAAGATGATGTGCTTATGCCATTTTTAAATGTTTTTATTTGTAATAGCTTTATTGAGATCTAACATTCCATAAAGATACATCCATTATAAGTGTGCAGTACAATTATTTTTAGTAAATGTATAGTTGTAGGGCTTCCCTGGTGGCACAGTGGTTAAGAATCTGCCTGCCAATGCAGGGGATATGGGTTCGAGCCCTGATCCAGGAAGATCTCACATGTCACAGAGCAACTAAGCCCGTGCGCCACAGCTACTGAGCCTGTGCTCTAGAGCCCACGAGCCACAACTACTGAGCCTACGTGCCACAACTACTGAAGCCCATGCGCCTAGAGACCATGCTCCGCAACAAGAGAAGTCACTGCAATGAGGAGCCCATGCACCACAACGAAGAGTAGCCACTGCTCACCGCCAACTGGAGAAAGCCTGTGTGCAGCCACAAAGACCCAACGCAGCCAAAAATAAATTTTAAAAATAAAAGATTTTAAAAAATGTATAGTTGTACAACCATCACCACCATTTAGTTCTAGAACATTTCAATCACCTGAAAAATTTCTGTCATAACCACTTGCAATCAGTCTTCCCATCCCAGCACAAGGTAATCACCAATCTGCTTTCTGTCTCTATTTTCCTTTTTTGGAAGTGTGGTCTTTTGTGGCTGGATTTTTTCCTCTTAGCATAATATATTGGAGGTTTATCCATATTGTAACATGTATTAGTAGTTCATTATTTTTATTGTTAAATAGCATTCCATTACACAGCATTTTATCTCATCATTATTTGATGGACATTTGAATTATTTCAGTTTTTCCCTATTACAGATACTACTGTAATAATTCATGTAAAAAGTCTTTGGACATATGTTTTTATTTCTCTTGACGAGATTTCTAGAAGTAGAATTGCTGGATCATATGGTAAGTTTATATTTTAAAGAAACTGTCAAACAGTTTTCCAAAGTGGGTACAGCAACCAGCAATCTATGATAGTTACAGTTTTTCCACATCCTTGTAATCACTTGGTATTGTCAATCTTCTGCCTTATACTTATTCTAGTAGTTGTATAGTGGTATTGTATTGCAGTTTTAATGTGCATTTCCCTAATGATGTTGAACATCTTTTCATTTGATTATTAGCCATTTGTATAACTTTTTGGTGAAATATCTATTCAAATATTTTGTCCATTTAAAAAATTGATTTGTTTGCCTTTTTTTTAAAAGAACTTATTTATTTATTTATTTATTTTTGGCTGAGTTGGGTCTTCGTTGCTGTGCGTGGGCTTTCTCTCTAGTTGCGGCAAGCGGGGGCTACTCTTCACTGCGGTGCACGGGCTTCTCATTATGGTGGCTTCTCTTGTTGCAGAGCACGGGCTCTAGGCACATGGACTTCAGTAGTTGTGGCGCATGGGCTAAGTTGTTCCATGACATGTGGGATCATCCTGGACCAGGGCTCGAACCCATGTCTCCGGCATTGGCAGGCGGATTCTTAACAACTTTGCCACCAGGGAAGCCCTGTTTGCCTTATTTTTGATGTTTAGAAGTTCTTTATATATTCTGACAAAAGCCCTTTATCAGATTCTGCTTTTCAAATATTTTTTCCCAGTCTGGGGCTTGTCTTTTCATTTTCTTACTGATGCCTCTTGAAGAACAAAACAATTTTCTATAAAGTCCAATTTACCAATTTCTTCTTTTATGGATCATGATATAGTGTAATATCTAAGGAATCTTTGCCTAAAGCATGGTCACAGAGATTTTGTACTATGTCTTCTCCCAGAAATCTTATAATTTTAGTTCTTAGGTCTATGATGCATATTTAGCTATTTTTTCTGTATGGTATAAATTAAGAGTATAAGTTCATTATTTTGCACATGAATGTCAAATTATCCTAGGAGCATTTCTTGAGAAGACATCCCTTTCCCCATTGAACTACCTTGGCAGTTTGTTGAAAATTAATTGACCATCAATGTAAGGGCTTATTTCTGTACCTTCTATTCTATTTCATTGATCTGAACAGCTATCATTATGCCAATATTATATTCTATTATTGTAACTTTTGAAATTGGATGTTATAATTCCTCCTACTTTGTTGTTGTTTTGATGTTCTTGTTCCTATGTTTGTCCATTTGAAGACTGGCTTGTAATTTCTAATAGGGATTTTAATAGGGATCACACTGAATCAATAGTCAGAGGTTTTATATTTCTTTTCTAAAATTTATTCCTAAGTATTATACTCTTTTTCATGTTATCATAAATGGAATTATTTTCTTAAATTCATTTTTAATTTGCTATTTCTTAGCATATAAAAATTCAACTGATTTTTGTATATTGGTCTTATATCTTGTGACCTTGCTAAATTTATTATCACTCTAGTATTACTCTTTTTTTGTATATACTTTAGATTTTCATGCATAGATCATGTCATCTGCGAATAAAGAGAGCTTTAATTTTTCCTTTCCAACCTATATGCTTTTATTTTTCTTTCCTTATTACAATGGCTAAAACTTCCAGTGATATGTTAAAGAGATGAGAGTGGACATCATTTTATTCTCAATCTTAGGGGGAAATCATTCAGCCTTCACCATAAATGTGATGTTAGCTGTAGGCTTTTCATGAATGCACTTTGTCATATTGAAGAAATTCCCTTCTAGTGCTAGTTTTTTTAGCATTTTCATCATGAATGGGTATTAGATCTTGTCAATTGCTTTTTCTGCATCTATTTTCATCTTCATTTTTTTCTTATTTTTAAAAATCTCTATTAAACTACAGAAAAATATGGCAGTTCTTGACTTCTGTTTCCTGACAAGAGGATGTACTAGCAGGTCCTGTTTACCCGATTCCCCAGCTCAACCCCAGAGATGCACAGAAGCTGTAACCAACTGTGATGACAGTTAGCTGACCTATTGTGTAAAGAAAACAGTGGCCCAGAGATGGAAAGGGCTTGTTTTTCACTCCCGATTGCTCTGGTCAGCTTATGGTCACCTCTATGAAGCAAAGAGCTCTTTAGTTAAGAAAAATGCTGAGGTCATATTTTCTCTGAATTTATTTTAGGAGAACTTCAAATCTATTTTTTTTTTTTTTTTTTTTTTTGCGGTACGAGGGCCTCTCACTGCTGTGGCCTCTCCTGTTGCGGAGCACAGGATCCGGATGCGCAGGCTCAGCGGCCATGGCTCACGGGCCCAGCCGCTCTGCAGCATGTGGGATCTTCCCGGACCGGGACACGAACCCGTGTCCCCTGCATCGGCAGGCGGACTCTCAACCACTGTGCCACCAGGGAAGCCCTAAATCTAATATTGTAAACAGCATTTTAATGTGGTGATCATTTGATGTTCCAGGGCTGGCACTGAGTAAAATCTGCTTTTCAAATGGAGATTGTTGACTTGCCAGGTGCCCTGCATCTGTCTGACTGCCTTCTTTTGCTTTGGGCTTCACTCAAAGGTGGTGGACATATGGGTTCTGTCAGTAATTAGCATACTTCCAATATAGGTTCATTTGAGGACTGTCATCTTCATTTTTGACAGTTTTGCTAGATAAAGAAAACTTGATTGACATGCTTTTTTCTCTCAGCACCTTGAATATGTCTTTCCACCACCCTCTGGTTTCCCTTGTTTTTGATAAGAAGTCAGCTGTTAATTTTATTGTGGTTCCCTTATATATGATGAATTGTTATTCTATTTTTGCTTCAAAACTTTCTCATCTTTGTCTTTCAGCAGTCTATGATGTACCCACACTAGTGGGTCTCCTTATGTTTACTCTACTCAGGATTTACTGTGTTTCTTGGATCTATAGATTAAAATTTTTGTAAAATTTGGAAAGTTTTAGGCCATTGTTTCTTCAAATATTTTTTTATACATCCTTCTAGCCTTCCTTTTCTTCTTTTACTCACAGCTGTCCCACAAGTTTCTGAGGCTCAGTTCATTTTTTCTCAATATTTTAAAATTTGTTTTTCATACTGGATAGTTTCTGTTGGTCTAGAATTTCCCTTTAGTTCCTTTTTTTAAAAAACAACCTCTATTTCTCTACTGAGAGTCCCCACTTGTTAAGTCATTTTTCCTTTAAGTTTTTAAACATATTTATAGTAGGTGTTTTGGATTACCCGTCTACTAAATTCAACAAGTGGGCTCACTCAGCCTGTCTATTGGCTACTTATTTTCCTGAATTTGGATCACAGTTTTCTGTTTTTTTAGATGTCTCATAATTTTTTGTTGAAAACTAGATATTTTACATAAAACACTGTAAAAATTTTTGATGGAGTCTAGTTTTCCTCCTGAGATGTTTTATTAAAACAATAATTACTGGAACTTCAGAATCTGTTTTCCTGAGTTGTGGGGCTACTAGTGTCTCTGATAAATTTTCCTATCTTATTTTTTAGCCTGTTTCCTAAAAAATTAGTATAAATGTTCCTAAAAAATAGTATAAATTATAATACGAATTCTAATATTTTCTTCCCATACCAGTGGTGTGGTAAAATGACTCTACCCTGAAAAAGGAGTCATGCTGCTCCTCTTCTCAAAGTTCTTCTCTTGCTCCCAACTTCAAAGGAGGAAAACTGAGAGTTAAGGAATATAAGGCTTTGTGGGAAGTGGGGAGGAATAGACACCACACTAAGTAAAGCTCTTTTACCCAAATTAGGTTGGCAATATTTGGAACTAGACAGATCATTCATTTTCTATTCTAACAAAGAATAGAAATTTAGAAATTTTTAGACTGTTGCTCTTCATAGTCCAATATGATGGTCATAATATGTGCTTTGTTTTGTTGTAAATATTTGCATAATATTTTAGTGAAACCTGTTGATTGTAAACAACAAAGACTCACTAAAGGCAAAACAGGAAAAGAATGGGTTAAGGGTGATTATAAGTAACAAATCTCTCAAAGCGATATCTGCACTCCCATGTATATTGCGTCACTGTTCTCAATAGCCAAGATATGGAAACATCCTAAATGTCCATCAGGCAGATGAATGGATGAAAAAGATGTTGTATATATACACAATGGAATATTATTCAACCATGAAACAGGAGGACAGCCTACAATTTGCAACAACGTGGACGGACCTTCAGCACATTACTCTAAGTGAGCACACTATGCTAAGTGAGATAACTCAGACAGAGAAAGACAAGTACTGTATGATATTACTTATATGTGGGATCTAAAGAAAGTCAAACTTTGGGACTCCCCTGGCGGGCCAGTGGTTAAGATTCCACGCTTCCAATGCAGGGGGTGTGAGTTTGCGCCCTCGTTGGGGAACTAAGAATCCACATGCCGTGTGGCACGGTCAAAAATAATAAAATAAAAATAAATTTAAAAGTCAAACTTCTAAAAATCAGGGTAAATGCTTGTTATGAGGGGATGGGGGTAGGGAAATATGATTGATGTTTAAGGCTACAAACTTGCAATGAGTGGCAAATTAGCCATAGAGATCTAACATACAGCATAACGAATATAGACAATAGTGCAATATAATTATGTAATGTGATAAATATCACTACAATGGCAATCATATGGCAATATATAAATGTATCAAAGTAACACACTGTATACCTTAAATTAACACGTTATATGTCAAGTATATTTAATTTTTTTAAAATATCAAGGAACAATAAAAAAATGAATTATAGGGGCTTCCCTGGTGGCGCAGTGGTTGAGAGTCCGCCTGCCGATGCAGGGGACACGGGTTCGTGCCCCGGTCCGGGAAGATCCCACATGCCGCGGAGCGGCTGGGCCATGGCCGCTGAGTTTGCGCGTCCGGAGCCTGTGCTCCGCAACGGGAGAGGCCACGGCAGTGAGAGGCCCGCGTACCGCAAAAAAAAAAAAAAAGAAAAAAAGAAAAGGATTATATTCTGTTTTCATGGGGAGAATAAAAACCCAGAAAACATTAGGACCAAGGCAGCTGTTCTCTCTGGCTCACTTGGTCTCTCATTTCCAAATTTCCAGGGGAAAAAAATCTGATTGGTATTAGTATAGGTTATGGGTCAATGGTCAGCCAACGGATTGGCTACATTTGTATCGGGTCCCCACCAGGGTTGATTCCATGGCCAGATGAAAGGTCATGAGGCATGCAGGACTGCTTACTTCAAGGGCTATGCATATAGGTACTTGAAAACATGTCTATTATACTTACCAGATGTTTGATGCCTTTCTGATTTTATGAAGTTGTTAAATTTGCATGATTCTATGGTGTTCCAAAAGACAGAGCAACCTGGATGCTTTCGATGGAAAAAAATGTAGGCAACCCTTATTTAAACTGCTTCACAAAGCTGAGTTTCAACTGATATCCCCAATATACAGAATTTTATAGCCTTAGCTCTGAATATGATAACTTCAAGCCAAAGCACATGCAGCCAGTTCTTTTCACACAAGTCCCCTCCCTCATAGAGGAGTAGAGATAGGTCCTGATAGAGATGAGATCTGAGACCTTTCTCTCTTAGCAGATTTCATGGCAGAAACCTCTACTCTGTTCTGCCATACATTACCTCACTTTTCCACACTGAACCTCTAGTCCATCTTTTTCTAATTACCTCCCAACATTACTGATTCTAATTTTTCATTGTTGCAAGTCAAATTCTTCCAAAGACTACACGGATTCATTACTGTTGGCTTTTCCTAGTGTGGGAGGCACTTCAGTAGACCAAGGCACTATGGAGGCTAAGGTCATTACCATGACATGTATCTGATCCTTTAGGAGAGAAGGCTCATACGCTATATAACTATACCACGGGGTAGAGAGTTTTAAGTGCCAAGGTAATACACTAAATCAAAAATCATCCTCTCCAGAGGCAGGTAAGATCAGGAAATTTTCAGAAAAGGCTTTACAGGTTTAATGGTTTATTTGGCTGGGCCTCTAAAGGCAGGGGAGGATTTGCATATTCAGAGAATGTGCTGGAGGTGGGATACAGCCAATTCTGCAATCCTGAGTAGAATTATTATTAAGCTCTAGCATCCTCTCCCAGGACAAGTTTATTCCACTGCTCTCTTTCCCTCATTTGCCACCTGCCTGTGTTTTAACATTCCTTTTAAAAACAAACAACACCTCCCCACCCCCAAGCAGTGTGTTTGTGGAGTTCTTATCTTAACTGCTCCCACCTCCTCCATAGGCATCCAAGAATGAGAAAAGAGACAGTGTTTCTGCTTCTTTCTTTTCCTTGCTTCCTCTGCTATTCACTACTAGTCATTATGGGCTAATGTGAAAATAACAAACATTGGAAAGTTACAAAGTTTTCATAATCATGAAAGGTTCAGGTTGACTTCTTTCTGAGACAGTAATTTAAAAGTTCCCCTGGATTTCTGCTGTTTACTTTTGTTCTTGAGGATGCCCCCACAGTCGGCTGAGCAGAGGCCCTGCTTCCTATCTCAATTTCCCAGCAGTTAGTTCCACCAAGGTAGTGTGGCTAGCAGGTGAAATGCTTCCCCTTCACATGTAAATAATTTGCATGTCTATGGACCCTCGGGGTGGGAGACAATGGTTTCTACTCTTCACTGGAAATCTGGAATTGAGGCATTGCAATTTGCAAGTAAAGGGCACTTTTGCAGAGGAGAACTTTATTGGCAAAAAGAGTTAGGGTTTTGAGGGCAAAGAGCACAATCTTCAGAATCATTTGAGTAGTATTCAAGGGCAGAACATTGGTAGTGAAAAAATAGAAGCTGCAAGAAATTCCTTTCAAATTGTTTCTTGCTGAAAAGAAAAGCCTATAGATGGATATGGAGGGAGAAGGATCTCCAAAGATCAGATATTTGTAAGGTGTAGAAAAAAATTTTGAAGGAGAGGATGTAACACATGATCTAAGAGAGCAATTATAATCAATGGAGGAAAATTCTGGGGTGGGAGGATGGCCAATGTTTAGGAGCACAAGTGGAGTGTGAGCTTGGAACAGAAGGCTGTCACCCTTCTCAGCCAGGACTGAAGGAAGTGATGAAGTGTGAAAATTGAGACTGAGATTTAGGAAAGTTAAGTTGAGAAACCTCGTGGTGGATGCCTCAGTCAGGTAGGAGGCAAGATCACTTGCAGAACTGGAAGAAGACCAAGTAGAGTGGAGGCCTGAGGAGAGCAGAAATAGGACAGATATGGGAGAAGTGCCCTGAATAATGTCCTTGGATCAGTATTCTGGATAATCACCCTCCTGATGAGGAAAGGAATTTAGAGAATCAGTGAAGACCCTGCCAAGTCTGGATAGCATAAACTTTTAGTGGAACAAAATGATTTCTTTATCCAGCAATGCTTGGTTGTTAGAGGAGCAACTTCAAAAGAAACCTTTCACTGAAGCATGAGAATTACCAATAATAATAATAATAATAATAATAATAATAATAATAATGTTGATTGACAACATCTTAAGGGACATTTTTCATGGTAGATTTTAGTAACATTTTAATCATTAGAAACATGAAATACACAATATCAAAATACTCATCAAACATGTGATCTGAGAAAAATGCAAAAAGAAAAGATTACTGGAGTAAAAAAATCAGTTAGTTCTTGTTTTCTTCTTTCTTTGCTAGCCTAAGGCAAGGAAAAAGGAAATATTAATGTTTTCCTTTCCACTCAACACATCTTCCATGATTATAAAAATAAAAAAACCCCAAGTCATTGGTATATTGTGAGTACATTAAATATGAGTCTTATTTATAAAAATGTGCATTTTACTTTTCCTATTCTCCTATAAACAAACACCAAAAAGAAAGCAAAAGGAAGAAATTGAAAGCATGATGAGCTAATTTCCATGATGGCAAGGCATGAGACAGCACTCCAATTCTGATTTCTTCCCAGTTCTGGAAATATTTAGGGGGAACACTCATGTTCAGCTGTTTTGTTCCACAGTCCAACCCTGCATAGGATTATCAACGATGTACAATTTTACTACAAATTGTGAAAGATGTTTTTCTTTTCTTTTTTTTTTTTTTGAAAGATGTTTTTCTAATCAATGTACCAGGTTAACAATTCTTATCTATTTTTGTAATTTTCAATTATGGTAAGATAAAAACCAAAAGCAAAGCATATTATCCAACTTAAAATTCAGGACAGTAGTTAGACATATGTAGCTTGCACACATATTAATCTGTTTCTCTCAACAAAATATTTGTAATTTCCAAAATCCTATCAGCATTTTCACACAATATGGTCCCTCCAACTTGAAGGGCAATAACATAAACACAGACTTCTTTCTAAAGAAACTAGTATAAAAATAGCAAAATCACCAAAAAGAAGGAACATAAGAATATCAATGATTATATCATAGGCAATATGCTTAAAAGCCTAATATGTTCATGAAGTCCTACTTTAATAGCTAGTATCTAAATATGAAAGTTATTTACAAAAAAAAATTGCTATTGACAAACTAGAACAAAGTGACTTTAAATGAAAGCAAAGCACTTGTAGGTAAAGCTCCAGATTTTTTGTGTGATTCCATCTCTCAGTTAATTTCTTTATCAAATTTAGAGATAAACTGGGAAGTACCTAGAAAACAAAATCCATCAACTGTAATCTATTTCCTTTACTCCCTTGTGAAATTATCAGAAGACATGCAGGATCAACTCTATCACCTGTTTCTTTCCCAACCCTGTAAACTCTTAGGGGAAAGACCATGTACCTGTCAAGCTAATAGTGCAGAATGTACACACAGATTGGTGTTTAATACATATCCTTCAATGGAGAGATTAGAGGTTTTCTCTGGGAAGCGGGGAACACATTATCTCATGCATTGACTCAATGACATCCACCATACAATACGTCAGCCTGTTTCCTCATCAAAATATCATCCAAAGGAAATCATCTTTGGGTCTCCTTTAAGTCTTTAGACCCCAAATTTTGAGGCAAGATCCACCCAAGGGAAGGGGGAGTGGTTGGGAAGAACAAGTAGAATTCATGTGGATCAGTGACGTCAGGAAGAAGCAATGATTTAAAGGATGGGGTGCAAACTCACCTGGTGAAGCAGAAGCTGCACACATGTCAAAGTTCAAAGGGCAGAGGCTGAGGGACTCCCCAGTCGCAGGAAAAGTGAAACGCCCACTCCCAGGCTCTCAAGGATTCGTATAGTGGCTCAGCTGTCCCCGCCTTTGACGCGACGGACAAACCCTACCATGCACAGCTGCTGTTGCCAGGAAGGCAAAGCGAAAGCTGCCCCAATTTCAGAGCCAGCACTCGGGAATCCCCCGGTAGTTCTTTCCCCCACCCTCTCCCGCGCCCAAAGCCAGAGATACCTTCATCCTTACTCCTCACCGTTTCCAGGCCCTCTAGCTCTTAACAGCATCGGTCTCTATGGCGACCTGAAACCTCAGTTCCCATTGGTCAGTTCAATATGAGGGCCGGGCCAATGGGGAGGGCCAGCCTTTTCCTTCCTACCAATGGGATTGGCAGGGAGCAGGTCCGGAGACGGCGGCGTGCTGACGTTCCCGGGAGCCTGGGGCTGGCTGGGCAGGCGGGCTGGCGGCTGGGCGGGCGGCGGCGGCCTCTGGGCAGTAGAGGGGGCTCCGGGGCTGAGTCCGCGTCGACGCCGGCCGCGGAGGCGGCACCATGGGCAAGGGGTAGAGGGGCAAGTTGGCCACCGCCGCCGTCGGGGGTGGTGGGCGAGCCGCTTTGGGGTAGGGGGCGGGAGGGGGAGGGAGGGGCGGGCAGTCGCTCGGCCGCGGCACTTTTTTTAATTTTTTCGGGTGCCGCAGCGGCGACCCCTCGGCGCCGATGTTCCTGATCCCCGGAGCGACGACGGCTGCTGCCTAACCTGGAAAGTAAGTGTGCGGGCTCGCGGGAGGGCGCGGAGACTCCTGCCCACGAGACCCCCGGCCCTCGCCCCGTCGCGCCGGAGCCAAGACCTGCCTGCGAGGGGCGCGGGGCAGGGAGGGAGGGAGACGGGGACGGGCGCCTCCCTCCCGTTACTCCGTCCCCACCGCCTCGCGGCCGCCTCGGCTTTCCTGCCCCGCCTCGTGTTTCTGCCCGCACTAGCCTGCCTGCTCCCCTCCCCCCGGCAGGCGCACAAGTTTCACCCTCCATTTGCTTTTCCCTGCGATTATTCTGCCCCGGTATCCCCTACATGCCGCGCACGACCCCTCCCCACGTTGGCCTTCTTGGATCTAGGGCCCCCAGCCCCAAACTTGAGTGCCACGCCGAGCCCTCCTGGACGTCTGCTCGGAGGCTTCCCAGCTCCTGCCCGCCTGGCACTCTGCTCCGCGCCCCCAACACCCCTGGGCGCCCGCCTTCTCCAGCCCTCGGGGCTGTCCGTCCCTCTCTCTCTAGCCCCAACTCCCGCTTCTTGGCCCCCTCCCCTTCCTCCCACGTCCCTTCTGCCTGTACGGTCTTGTGTTTGCCCTCTGAGCCCCGCGCTCCTTGCCGGTCCTGCCCACCGCCCAGTCCAGTGCGCCCCTCTCCCCACACCGCCTATCCTCACGCTCCACCCCTCCCGGTTCTCCAGCCCCAAGCTTCCCCGCCTGCCCTCTTGCGCTGCCGCTTCCTTCTCTCCCTGCCAGGAGTTGAAGAGGAGCTGCGCCACCCACCCACCCGCCCCCCCTCCGGCGGAACGAGTGTCCCTGCCCGCCGCTGGGGCTGCTCAGGCCTCTCTTCTTTTCCCCCGCGGGAAGCGAGGGGGTGAGCGGTAGGGCTGAGATTTGGCTGCGTGTTGGCTGAGTGCGACAGCGAGCTCGGGCAGTAGAGGCGCCGCGGCGGCCGTGGCCGCGCGGGGCGCAGCAATAAGCAGGTGTGTGTGTCCGGGGGGAACGTGCACCGCGGGCTCCTCGGCTGGCGACAGATTGTGCAGGAATGCGAGGAATGCACCAAGGGCATAGTCCACACGACCCGCCGCGTCAGAACTAGCGCCTTCCCGGTCCAGCTCTCGCCGAGCAGCCAGAGGTCACCGGAGCATCTTCGGAGCTGGTGAGCCTCGCTCCACTCCTCTCCTCCCCTTGCTTTTCTCCATGCGGCAGAGAGGGCGGCGGAGAGGAAGCCCGGCAGTTCGGGCTTCAGATAGCCTTTCTTCTGGGATTTTGGTGCGTTGGTCTCCAGGACCGTGAATTTCGGGCCGATGGTGGTGTAGCCAAGGTTATAGATAATTGCACGAGGTTCTTGGCGAGTTTGGTTTGCAAGGTTTGAATAGTGCCTGACTTTTACGAGGGTTTTTTGAAAACCTGCAGGAAAGGGTGCCGAAGGTTCTTAGAGTAAAAAGCTTGCCGCTAACGTAATTTTAGCTATCAAAAAATGTCTGTTAATGCTCATGGATGGGGATATAGTTCAAGAAAGAACTTGAATGCATCACTTTGCTGTCATAAAAATTGTAATTTTTTCCTTGCATACTGGGCTGTGTTGGGACCTCTTATAATACATAATGAATAGAAACAGAGAAGCAGTGTTTGGTCAGCGATGGGACAGATAGGACTGTCTGGCACAGTTCAATTCAGGGCGTGTCAGTTACCATTGGAAGTAACATGGGTACTACAAGATCATGTATATTTCAAGATGTAATTTATTAGTTGAGGTCACAGTTCTTTCTTTTTTTGTTCCCAAATTTGACCGAAAAATAAAAATACAGCTCTACAACTTATAAAGAATGGTAATTGTGTATAAATCCGAAGTGATTAGTATACAGTTTCAATGAAATTTTATTTTCCTTAATGCAGAAAAGCAAATTTTTGACAGAAGTTGCTTTTCTAGAATTGGGCTTAGATTCTCTTATTTTAAAAGGTAAAGTAGAAGACTGCTTCTCTTTTTGAATGTAGTATATTACTGTAGAAAGTATCCTCATTTCTGGTACCTGTGAAACAGTTGTAGAAAATGGTAACATGAAAATGAGAACAATTGATGTCCAAAATAAGTGTTTCTGGATTTGGAAAAGCATGCTATGTGTGCTTTTATTTGACACAATTTTCTTTGGAGGTTGAATTTACTCTAAGCCTCTCCACACTTGGCTATTTTGTATCAGATTCAGGAAAATAATAAGTTGATTGTCCAGCTGTCTTCTAACACTACTGTGTAGGGATCAAGGGCGTTGAAAATATACGAGCCTTTTATTTACTTAAGAACACAATGGAAAGGAAAAATAGAAAAGGAAAAAAAACTTTGTGCTGGGTAAGGTTGTGTCTTTTGGCTGCTACATTGTTTTTCAGGTATGTTCGTAATTAGTGGACCTTCTAATTTAGAGATTTAGCTCTAAATGAGAGTTAGTAACACTGTGTAGGATATTGGGAAGTGTTTGGAGATGCCAACAGGAAACTTATGTAACACAGTCCTCACAGCAGAATTTAACACGTGCATATTTGATTTGATGTGAAGATTAGAAAGTAAAAGCACATTGAGTTTCTCTGCCACATTAGAAATCGAAATAGCCCGTTCAGGTATATAGAGAATGTGTGTGTGTGTGTGTGTGTGTGTGTGTGTGTTGTGTGTGTATGAATGATTGGCTGTACAAATAGTTTTACATGCTTTAAGTAAAGGTAGGCTTTCAGTTAGAAATATATTCTATTTGTTACAGATATTTGAAGGGAGGAAGTTTTGAAACTGGTGATCATTCACAGTAAAATGACATAAACTGTTTCGATCAGAGTGCGTTTCCTCCCCAACCCCACTATTACATAAGAGAAGGTAGCTGCGTTACGTGTCTTATGTATGATGTAGAAGATTCTAACTTGGGGGGCGAAACATCCAGTTATCTGAATTCTTACCTGTACTGTCTTCGGAGGGAGATAGAGGAGCCACAGTGGAGATGGAAAGCATGAGAGAAGGTAAGCAGAAAGTAGGAGCAGCTGGCGTTCATGGGGGGGGGAAAGGGCTGTTGCTGCATTTACAAGCTGAATAAACCAAATCTAATTATGTGAGTAGTTTTGACACAATTTGAATTTAAGGAAACTACTACCAAACTGAGTTCAATAAAAACTTTAGCAATTGTATGACCTTGAGTATCTGGATTGTCTATATTAAGTCAGAATTGCAATTTTCTTTGTTTTCTATACAAATTGGGAAAGTAAATTTAACTTAAAACTTTAAAATTTATTTAATTTTTAAAATCCAATTATTGCCAGTTTTCAAACTGAGTTATTTCCTTGCTGTTGACCAGGGGTTGATTTAAATAGAGAATTTTCATACCCTCGATGATGCTGATCATTTAAGTCCAGTGCCTCACCTTACTACTTTGAAATATTAAGGTATTTTGAGAATGCTCCATAAGCTAATTTTTTTTTCTGTTCCAGTCAAGAGGTATGCCCATAATTTGCTTCATTTTAAAATGGACATTATTCCTTTGTTTTTAACTGGAAGATGAAGTAGAGGTTATTCTAGGGTTCTTCTAGGGCTTAATCATTCATGGAATTGTATGTCACTTTGGGAAGTTGCCTTCACACCTTCAGTGTACTGGGAGATAATTACTTCCTCAATGTGTTAAATGGTTTTGTAGTGCTTTTCCTGCACTGAAGGGGGAAGAAGAATCTAATTCATGACACCAATAGACTGGATATGTTAGGAATATTAAGTAACTATTTCATGCCCAAAATGTAACTACAAATAGCTGCAAACAGAGAGAAACAGAGACAGTCAAAGTAAAACTGGATGTAAGGCTTTGTATACTTCCAGTTAGTGATGATAACAGTTAGCAAGTTAGTTTGATGCCCAGCAGTGAAAAATAACAGACTTCTTCTAGGGTAAGGGCATCAGGCCCTAAGTCACAAACAGCAATAATTCACGTGCTTACTGGTTTCAGTTGAGAAGTTGTACAACATTCAAAAGTTGCTCCCACTGTCACTTCAGTAATTCAGTGGAATTATCTTCATCTTTTGGAGGCTGTGTTACCATAACTAAATTGGGGATGTTACATGATGGTGCTCTTCAGTTAAACTTAGAATGCTATAGACATTCCATTTGTCATTGGTCTGAGGAGTTTTTTTTAAATTATAATTTAGATTTATTTGATAAATTCATTTATTAAAATAAATTTGATATACCAATATATTTGATATACCAATAAATGTTGGCTACATTGATGATAATTTCATTATTCATAGTCTTGATAATATAGTTTATTATGACTCATATATAGTGATTCATTGCGGGTGATAAAATGTCATTAGACATTGCACTGTACATTTTTAATACTATAAAATACATAAATTAAAATGTGGAAGTGTCTGAATTATTTTAAATCATATCGTTGTGAAGCATTTTTCATGAACTGAATAATGCCTGATGATTGGTTAGATGCCCATCCCTGTAGGCTGATATACAATATAGCCCTCACAAAGTCCAGAACTCACAAATAAAGGATGGGGAGGGAGAGGGTCAGGGGAACCAGTAACCCTTTTTTCATCAACAGCCAAGGCATGTTTAACTTCTATAGTTATTGTCTTATTCAGTATGAATTTAGTGAGTTACAAACATCCAAGGGTGTTTATTCTGCTCTTCCTTAATCTGGATCCCTGTGTCGTCCCTGCCCGCCCCAACACACACGTACCACTACCACTACCAATGCATCTGTCTGCTTGGAGAGGTGGAAAAAGCCCCCTTTCAGGGACCACTTACATAGAATATAGAAGTTGGTGCCTAGTGTTCCAGGTTGAATTTAGAGCAGATGTGGGGTTTTGTCATAAAAATGATTATATTTTTATGAAAGTTATGTAAAATGTGAGGTTGAAGAGGGGCTATCAGAGTACCATGCAGGCTTTGGGGGCCTGGCCTCGAACTTAGAATATAATTTTTCATGGACACCCACAGCCTATTTACAAATATACTTTTAAAACAGTGGGTAGGTGGTATCTGAAATTCTGGTCCACTGTAAGCTCTCTCTTTAATTGCAAACATGAGAAGGAGGTGAAAAGCACCCTAAGCCAGAAATTAGGAGATCTGCCATTAAACCTTATGACCTCCACAAACCATTTCATATTTGGGTTACAGCTTCCTACTTTTAAAAGCACAGGTTTTGGATTGCATTGATCTAAGATATATTTCAACTCAAGATTCCCAAAGTTGTCAGGGTTTTTTTGTATTTTGTTTTAAGAAAAAAGGTTTCATAAGCATTGCTGTATGTAATCATTCCTATTTTCCCTTCTACCCCAAATCATAACAACAGGAAGTTGGGGTTCTCTTTTGAGACTTTTGAATCTCCTTCATGTTCATCTTAAATAGCTTTTTTTTCTTTAACAGTATAATTTTGGGAAGTGAGGGGAAGGGAATAAACCATATAATGCTTTGAAGGTCTCTGTCTACCCCCACCCCAGTTCAAGGTGAACCAAGGTGCCTTAGGCCAGGGAAAGTCTTTGGGATTTTACCTTCACACAGAGCGAAGCCCATGAGAAGTGTCATTATAAGGCAGTGAGGTGTTGTAGTTAGCAGCCAGAGTGTCATGGTTCAATTCCGCCTCTTCTGTTTGCTAGGTGTGTAACTTGGTAAATTATCTAACCTCTCTGGATCTCATTTTGCTCATCTGTAAAACAGAATGACAAAAGTATCCACCTCATACTGTTGTTGTGAGGACTAAATGAGTTAATACATGTAAAGCACTTACAACAGGGCCTGGCTTAGGGCCAGCTCATAATACATTTAAGTCGTTTTTATTCTTCCATTGTGGTACTTAATGATGCTTTCTGTAGCATCTACTATATGCCAGGCAAATTACTGGCATGTTTTCTGTGATCTTAGTCAATATGATTATGAATCTAAATAGGATCTTGTGGGGAAGAAATAAACTACTGAAGAAAAATTATTATGAGCTTGATAATTTGCAAGAGATTGCTTTTAAAGAAGAGAATCCAGCAAAATAAATCAACTAAGGGCCTTTTTAAAATAGGGAAGTTAGACCTTGTTCGGCAGGCAGTACTTAGAGGCATGTAAGCACCACTAATGTGTAGGAGGTTGGGTAAACACATCTTAATCAACTGTTACGTTTAAAAGGTAAAGACTGATAGTATTATACACTTGCAAAATGTAAAATATACCTTTTAAATGTGTATGCAACTATTGCATTTGTAATTCTAAGTGGTAGTCATTTTATAAAATGTCTTTGCTAGTCAACATGTGAAGAAAGTGTTAGTGTTAACCAATTATGGACTAAAAGGCACGTTGTAAATAAACTCTTTAAGCTGCCTTTTCTCTCTGAAGTTCACACTTGAAATTGGCAGGAAACTACCAAAGCAAGAAAAACTAGAAGAAAAGTTTGGAAAATACTTGATGTAAACAAAAAGACAGTGGTTTAATAGATGTAGTCTCTAGTCCTAGACCTGGCCGTATCACCAAGCTGGCGTGTGTGCCATGAGCAAGTCATTTAACTCCTCTGGTCTCTGGTTTTCTCATCTTATGAAATGAAGGTGTTGGACCAGATGCTCTCTAGAGTCCTTCTAGTGCTTATATTTCACTTCTCTTAGCACAGCCAGCATTCTCATTCTGTTGTATTTTTTCCTCAGCAAGAATGTACTGTCTTCTCAAGAATTTATTACAATTTGCCCTTTGGGTTAAGGGGAGAAAATTGAAGTTATACATATGAAACGCTCAGCTTCTAAAAATATAAATGTTGCAGCCAGACAAACATTTGTTCCCATAATGGCTGAGTAAGTGGCTACCTTCTTGGACTTATTTGTTAACAAACCAGTCTGCTGTGCACATTTGAGGCTCAAGCCCTTGTTGAGGCTAAATTTTCCAGAAGTTGGATAGAAATAGAAGGGAAGTTAATTTAGGTGGTGGTTAGATGGGACTGGTCTTGTTAAAATGAGAAAGGTTCATTTACCATTTGCTTTGGTTCGATTTCCCCTAAAAGGTTTGATTTGTCCTCAAAGAAATTAAGCAACCGAGACAGAGTTGTTCCTCTGGAAAAACTGTTGCTTTTCCGTAAACAGAACTCATTGATCTATATCTCATTATAGAATATAGGTCGTTTCATTTAACTCTGGTTTTTTAGTGCATGGCCAACCAACCAGTGTTCAGAAATTGCAGCATATTTCAACAGGATGATATTTTACTTAGATTTGTGCTCTTGTGTCTGTGGTTTTTTTTTTTTTTTAAGCAATTAAAAAATCCAGCAAAGAGATTTTCTCCTAGATCCTGCTCTCCCCCACAAAGGGGGAAAAATTCCTATAGAACTTACATATGTATACCTCCATATACAGTAATTTAAAAAATATTGAGATTGACTATTTCCCTTTGCTAATACAATAAGTACATTATTTTCAAAAAGGAGAATCAGTTATACTACTAATACATGCAATATTGGTTGAATTCTCAGTATGATCAAAGTAAACACTTGAACAGGCTCTTAAGTTTCTATACCTTCAAGAGAATTGTAAACACTCAAAGTGGAAACCAGTAATAACCACTTTGCAGTGAGGTTCATCATATTGTCTGACACCTGCAACCTGGATTGAATGGGGAACAAGGACTAACCTAGTTAGAATAACTTCTTAGTCCTAAGTACCACCAGGGGTCCAAGTGAGGGGACTGAACACAATTAGCACTTCAGATATTTGCTGGAGTCCTACTGTGTGTGAAGAATTGTGTTTTCTTTTATATACCTCTTATTTAAAAAGATACATGATTCATTTTGGTTCCATTTAGTCATCATTCATTTGTCCCCTGCTCTGTATGAGACTCAGTGGCCTCATGGCCAAAATATGAGTTTCCCTAGGGAGTTTTATAGTCTATGTTGAATTCAGTATTCTCCATCTTTGAGGAAGCTGCGATTAATTTTACCATTTAGTTGGTAAAGATAATACACATGAACTGGAAAAAATTCTTCTAGAAAACTTTGGTATATAAATAAACATGCAAAATTGTTCTGTAAGTATTGAGGATGAGCTGTAAAATGACTTCGTATTCACTAGGTTTTAGCTAAACCTACTTTCTAGGTGTGTTATGTGATACGTTACCAGAATCTAGATAGACAGCTGTGTTAACCACTGTCAGCGGCTTTCTTTGGAAAAAGGCTGCATTTGAAAAAGTGCTCCCTACCAGTAATAATAGTGATTTCAGAAAAGACTTTAATCATGAACTTGATTATTTGGTTTATATTTCTTGAAGTACTTTACCTCATAGCCTATGTAAAATAATTGGTCACAACGAAAATGCATTATTTATGAAGAACCATAATTTATGCCTTAAGACCTGCCATTTTAAGTAAGTTCTTTTTTTCGTTTTCATATAGCATTACTCTGGTTTATTGTGTTTTCTGCTTTTCTTTATTCTTTATACAATTTATATGCCTTTATAAGTCCAAACTTATTATCTATTATTGAAAATACTCCCTTTTGTTGTTACGGATAAACAGAAGAATGTTTTGAAAATCTCTTGAGACATCTGCTAGAATAAATGGTCTCATTGAATCTTACCTGGAACCTCAGACTGATGCACTGATGGGAATTTTCCACTTATTGTCAGTTTGTTAATGAGTGAATAAGCAGCAAAGTCAGTTTTTAAAAAGCACTGAAAGAGGAATCAGAAAACCCAATTGGACTTTCACAAGAACTGCTGTTATTTTGAGACCTGCAATAAGCAACTCAGCTGTTAAATGTCTAACTCAGACTGTCCACATATGAGAAATATGTGTCAGTCTGAAATCTTTGGACAATATATTGGCAGGTGTCAATCTTCCAAAATATTGTTTGAGTTACTTGATCAGAACTTTGAATGCAATTTTCCATAGAAACAGCATAAATCCATAAATCCATCATCCTAAGATGTAACTGGAGTGTATCAGTTCCAAGTTCCTATGGTCCTTCTACTTCCCTGAGCTACTTGAGAACAGGGACTTTGTTTTTTTGCATGACTTAATCTTGACCTCCAGTCTTTCTGGATGCCTTAATTGAATGAATGGGTTTTTAATTCCAATCTTGGCATACCTTCACCTTCTACTCTAGGATAAACCTCTCCCTGCCTAATACCATCCCTCTTTCCTTTTGTAAACTACTTTTGTAAACCGTTTGGTCTTAGACACTCAAAACTATTTATTGTACATGTTTCAATGGAAAAACTGCATTCTGCCTTATTTAAACAATTACCTTTGTAATACAGTTTGGTAGATAAATAATTATGTCAAATTCCTTGCTGAAGACATTAATTAGAAAATCTTAAACAGACTGATTCATATTCATTATTGCCTGGATTATAACTATGGTGAGATGAGTTTACATAGCACGCTCTTTCTCAGAGTATTAATATGTAGCTGTGAAGCACCAAGACAAGCTTGGTCAGGTTTTGGCCATATAACGTGAGCAAACTTTCTGTGTCCTTGCCTTTTGTGAATTAGTAATATCTTTGTTATATTCAGCTGATGAGTTGAGGTGAAAAGTAGATGCATTTTTAAGCACATGAAGTCTTTCAAAGGAAAAAGTTAATAAAATAATACAAGCATAATTAGCACTATAAAATTACATAAACATTAATAGTCATAAAACAGGAAATTTCACAGCTTGTTTTTGATGTAGTGGGTGCAGCAAACCTTTGTTTGGTTTTAAAAGTGTAGTTAGAAACACTCTTAAACATTTTGGTGGTTCCTCCCCCAACCTCAAGTAATCACTGTGATAAAATTTGAATAAATTATAATTTTTAAAAATTAAACTTTTAATTGTGAGATGATTATGAACTCACAGTTCATAACTCACAGAACATGCAGTTATAAGCAATAATACACACATCCTGTGTACCCATTACCCATTTAACCCCAGTGGTGACAGCTTGCGAAACCATAGAACAGTATCACAGTCTGGATATTGACATCGATGCCATCAAGATACAGAACATTTCCATCACTCCAAGGGTCCTCGTGTGGCCCTTTTGCAGTCACACTTCCACTTCTCTTCCATCCTCACCCCCTCCTTAATCTCTAGCAACCACTAATTGTCCTCTTTCTATACATTATAGAAATATAATTTACTTATATAATTTCATCATTTCAAGAATGTTACATGAATGAAATCTACAGTATGTAACTTGAGAGTTTTTTTGTATCTGTCTCCTCAGCATAATTTTTTAGAAATTCATGCAAGTTGTTACAGGTATCAGTGTTCTCTCCTGTTTTATTGCTGTGTAGTATTCTATAATAAGAATGTACCACAGTTTGTTTAACCATTCACACTTTGAGGGACATCTGAATTTATTTTCAATTTACAGAGCTACTAGACATATCTCTATACAGGTTTTTATGTTATAAGTTTATATTTCTCTGAGGGAAATGCCCAGGAATGCAATTACTGGGTTAAATTATAATTTTTAAAGCTTCCTTTCTATAATTATACACTGAATTACATGTGACCTCGGTAATTTAAAAGTTAGATTTATAGTTTTGGTAAATTATGAAAACCGTATCTGTGAAACTGAGTCTTTTATCTTTTATTACCGAGTATTTTACAAATACTGCCTCCTACCTTATTTTTAGCAGAATCTCATCATTGATTTTATTTTGTTTCATTTTTTTATTGATGTACAGGTGATGGACAGTGTTATATAAGTTACAGGTGTACAATATAGTGATTTACAATTTTTAAAGATTATACTCCATTTACAGGTATTAAAAAATATTGGCTACATTCCCATGTTGTACAGTACCTCTTTGTAGCTTATTTTATACCAAATAGTTTGTATCTCTTAATCCCCTGCCCCTATATTGCCCCTCCCACCTTCCTTCTCCCTATTGGATACAGAGAACTAGTTTGTTCTCTACATCTGTGAGTCTGCTTCTTTTTTGTTATATTCACTAGTTTGTTGCATTTTTTTAGATTCCATTTATAAGTGGTATCATTGTCTTTCTCTGACTTATTTCACTTAGCATAATGCCCTCTAAGTTCATCCATGTTGGTGCAAATGGCAAAATTTTATTCTTTTTTATGGCTGAGTAGTATTCCATTGTATATATATACCACATCTTCTTTATCCATTTATTTACTGATAGGCACTTAGGTTGCTTCCATATCTTGGCAATTGTAAATAATGCTATGAACATTAGTCTCATCATTGATTTTAAATGGAATTCATGAAGTTACTTTGTAGCTTGACTTCAGGGTTTGTTTGTTTCTTTCTGTTATATTTTGTTTTGTTTTAGACAGGAGGTATATTTAATTTCCAATAACAATTCTGTATTTTAAAATGTAATTGTTAATGTTAGTTTTTTCAGAACTTCACCTGTATATGATGTAAACAATTGTAGTAATATTCTTTTAAAACAAAAGTTTATTGTGTACCATGCTAACAGGTGAACTAGGGATTTAAAATGAAGACAGTATCCTTGTATGTGATTGGAAACAATCCAGTTGTCAGGTGGAAGCCGACAAGCATACCTGGAACTTTTTTTTTTTTTTTTTTGCGGTACGCGGGCCTCTCACTGTTGTGGCCTCTCCCGTTGCGGAGCACAGGCTCTGGACGCGCAGGCTCAGCGGCCATGGCTCACGGGCCCAGCCGCTCTGCGGCATGTGGGATCTTCCCGGACCAGGGCACGAACCCGTGTCCACTGCATCGGCAGGCGGACTCTCAACCACTGAGCCACCAGGGAAGCCCCTTTCTCTATATTTGAATGATACAACCTCAGCACCTTTTAATTTCGTAGAAGTATGATCTTCCCAACAAATTTTAGATTTCCCAAAGGCTTTCTGTAGGTAGCTGGTATGCCCTTCTCTGCCTGGTGAGCCCATGGTTTTTTCCCTTCAAGGTCTGACTTAATGACCCCTCCTTGGTGAAGCCTCCTTTGCCCTTCTCTGCAGATTTAAACCTTCCCACCTGTGCTTCTTAGCACTTTGCATGTAACTCTGCTACAAATATGTGTCACACAGTGTTCAGGTTATTTCTCTGTCTGTGTTCCTGGCTGTATTGTGAGCACTGTCCAGGTTAGAACTGTGTCACAGCCGTCACTGTAACCCTCACTTAGCAATGTGCCTGACATACATATTAAGCACCAGATACCTGCTTTGGGTAAATGAATAATGAAATACTTTGTTTATAACCTTAGTCATCCCTCTCCACTCTAACCTTTAGTGAGTCCCCATTTTTCACCCTGCAGGATCACTTTAGACTCCAGCCTGCCTACCAGTAAAGGCCCTTCACAATCAAACCTTAATTACTCTCCTTCCTGAACCTTCTGCGTCAGCAAAACCAGTTTCGACTCACTGTTTCCTGACTCCCTGCGCTGTCTGTTTCAATCCTCACAGCCCTCCAAGACCTAGTTCAAATCCTTCCTTGTGTGTGTGACCTCAGACCACTGATGGTCACCTCTCCTTCTCCAAATGTCTCTTTTCTCTGGCTTTTAATGATAAATTCCCCATGGTGGTTTTTCTGTTGTTGTGTTGGACTGTTAACATCTACTGATTAACTTTTCTCTTGTCTCTTTCCTCCAAGTTGATTGTAGCTCTCGAGGCAGGGCCCTTGTCTTGTATGTTTGCTATCTACCAAGTGACACATTTCAAGTAGAGCTCATTCAGGAAGTAGAGGTTGTGCCTGCTGGTGATGTTGGTGGGCAGGGCCAACCTCTAACTTAGGAATGCTGAGATGTATATGAAAGATAGTCTTTCAGGTCCTTCTTTCATTAATAGTTATTTGCGAAGCACCTAGTATGTGCCAGTTTTTGGTATATGCCATCTAGATGTTTTGGAGACCTCAGTTGTCAAATAAGCTACGTCAAAATGAAGTTTTGATGGTTTGTTCTTAAAGACCCCTTTGCCAAATAAGCTGTATTAAGTGGGGTTTTGCTTCTCTAAGTTGTTGTCTCTTATTTTTATATAGTACTGTCACATGTTGAAAGAGTGAACACTGTGACTGAGAAAACAAAGAAAATTTTATCTCCTGAACTTTTTTTTTTTTAAACAGTGAAAAGTTATATGTTTTTGAAGCTACAGAGTTGTGATGTCCAATCTGGTAGCTACTGACCACATGGACTATTGAAAATTTTAAATTAAAACTTCAGTTTCTTGTCCTCAGTAGCCACATTGTAAGTGCTGAATAGCCACATAGGACAAGTGGCTATAGTAATAGGCAGATACAAAACATTTTTGTCATTGCAGAAAATTCTGTTGCAGCTGGTATAGAGAGTAGCTGGGACCAATTATAAATAAAATAACAAAACTGTAAATGTTTTTTGGTTAACAAAGCAATATGATATAGCTTTACAGTTTCCAAAGCATTTCTATGAATATCTATTTAATCCTTCTAATAACTCTGTAAAAATAGGTGATATACTACCTTCATTTCACTAGCAAGGAAATTACAAGAGAGTCACAGTAATAAAAGTATCAAAATAAACTGTAAGTTTAGTTTGTGGTTCAGTTCTTAATACTGAAATAAGATAGTTGTTATTTAGTAGTTAATATTTGGTTAATGAATTATGGAAAGCATTTGATGTACAAGGATGTGTGATCTTATTTTTTTCATCACTTAAAATCTCATCAAGGGGACTTCCCTGGTGGCACTGTGGTTAAGAATCTGCCTGCCAATGCAGGGGACGTGGGTTCAAGCCCTGGTCTGGGAAGATCCCACATGCCGCGGAGCAACTAAGCCCGTGTGCCACAACTACTGAGCCTGCGCTCTAGAGCCCGCGAGCCACAACTACTGAAGCCCGTGCGCCTAGAGCCCCTGCTCCGAAACAAGAGAAGCCACCACAATGAGAAGCCCGTGCACCACAACGAAGAGTAGCCCCCGCTCGCCGCAACTAGAGAAAGCCTGCGCACAGTGACGAAGACCCAACGCAGCCAAAAATAAATTAAATAAATAAAATTTTTAAAAAAAGAAAGGACCATGTTCACAAGTATATTAAAAACAAAAAATCTCATCAAGTTAAAAACAAACTTGGGCTTATCTTTTGAAATTTTCAGTAGAATTCGGAGAATTGTAGTCAAGAACCATTTATTACAGAGGCCCAGTGCTCTGTATGGGAAGGGGTACAGAAATGATTTGGGAAAGGCCTAGTCCCTACATTCAGGACATTCACTCTTAGAAGTGTTGTTACAGTACCAGGTGAGCCTCAGAGATGCCAGAAATGTCCTTACTGACTGCAGAGAGGCTCGATTGTCTTGATCTGTGTGGCAACTTCAAGTCTGCCAGAGTCTTTTCCTCTCCTGCCTTCCGCCCGCAGGCTGAGACATGTCAGGGCAGCAAAGATATAAAGCAGAGTGCTTGTCCTCAAGAAGCTTGTGTTAAAACTTGTCCATGAAAAAAAAAAAAAAAAAAAACTTGTCCATGATTCTGGGGATAAGAGAAAGAAAATGGTTGTTCTGAACATCTTTGATTTGTGGTTTTGCTTCGAAAATTAAATTTTAAAACTGCCTGGAACACATAGAAGTGTAGGTATGCAAAGTAAGTTAAACAACATGCGAAATGGAATTAATTTAGTATGCAGAGTATCACCTTGCTTCATAATTGAAGGAAAGCCAAAGCAGAGCCCTCCCCCTTCCCCTATTTTTTCTTTTAATGCCGATCAAAGACACAGACATTTCATCTGATTTTTAAATTTCCATAAAGTAGCTTCAGGAAAAAAAAAAAAAGCTTCAGAAAAAAAAAGAAAAATCCTGACATACAATTTCACTTACTTTAAATAAATATATCTTGACATTTCATGTTTTTAATATTTAAGATATAACAAATCTATGCTGTATCCTATGGTCTCATTTTTTTTACTGCTTTTAAGAAGCTTAGGTGATTGAGCCTCCTGACAGGGAAAGTATAGGCTGTAACTAGTGTGCAGGCCCCTTCTCTGTGACTCCGTTTGCTTGTAAAGACATTGATAGAGTTGGTCTGAAGATACTTTTTCATTCACTTTTATTGGATTCATTTTAATTTTCAGTTCTGCGCTGAGCTTCTTAAAGCTTTTTGGAGGAGAGAGAGCTGGGGAAGAATACAGTTTTACTCTATATCCTTTAGAAACCATGTGATAAGGTTTATTTAAGTTTGGGCTAGCTGTAGAACGAGACTGAATAACGTAAGCATGTTTAATTTTTCAATCATCAAACATGTTTAAATGCCTCTGTTAAGTTTAATGTGGTATCTGAAATGGAATTACTTTTCAATGACTAGCGCTTCGTTTCTTTGAAATAATGCTTAGTTCAATAAATGGCAGTTAATAGAAGAAGGAAATTGTCCTGATTTTGTAACTATGAATAAGATTGGAGAAATAGTAAAACAGGCGTTCATTGATATTTAGTTGGAAGCTACTGCTTATGGCAGACCCACTAGGAGAAGAGATGAGTCTTACTTCCAGTATGTCTTCTCTCATACGTGTGATGAGCTTCTGTTACTGTGATTTGCACAGTTTGAAATAAAGCACAGTTTTTCGTGTCAGCACTTGAAGGCTTTTTTTTCGTTTTGACAACGAGCAAAACGTTAGACATTTCAGTGTGAATAGCTCTCGTGATCCAGAAAATTCGAGCAGACAATTTAATTGTTCTTGACTGTAAAAATTAAATCTGATACTAAATTTAATCCAGAATCTATTCATGTAGGCTTTTCCCCCTTATTTCAAACAGAAATTAAACTTGCATGTCTAAGCAACTACATTGATGTAACATTCAGAAGAAAATTCATGCCAAGTGATTTATAACCCATCCTCCTTACTCCCTGATCATTATTAATCCTATTCTTTGACTTTCCTGGCCCCATCCGTAATCAGGCTCCGTCTTCATCTTTAAAACATTTCTTCCACCAAAGCCCCCTTTTGGGCCATGGTTTTCTCTCCTTCCCCTCCAAATCCCTGAGAGATTCCTCTACCCTGGGTGGCTCCATAGTGCTTGTTGAGAAGGGGCTTAGGTTGGTGGCCTGGCTGAAGGAGGGACCAGGGTCTGGAAGCTGTGTTTATAACAAGCATGCTGTTTTTGAGTTAAACTGTTCATAGAATAGGGTCACTACACTATACTGACAAATTCCCAGCTACAGTGGGCTTTCACCAGTGTCCTAAGGAACACAGGGTCTTTTGCCCTTCCCTCAGCAGTTTAAGGCCTTTTTTCTCTAGCAGAGATAGGAGAGAAGGATCCAGGTGGTATTTCGTGCCTCTCCCAAGGCAGTTGCTATTCTCCTCCCCAGGCCTGCACCTAGTGGGAGGCGGTCTCCGGACTCTGGCCAGGCTTTTATGTTGGCACCTGGGGAGGTCCACGTAGAAGAACCTGAGTGTGGGTTCACCTCCTGTCTGTGGTCCTTCAGAGTTCTGTATTCTCTTGCTTGCCCACATTTAGCCTTTACCAGTTTACTAGCTCATTTCTTCTTGCCAGCATTCAGCAGCATTGCCCCAGGTAAGCAGGTCCATCTCCTTGGAGATGCCTCTCTTTCCTTAATTTCAGGTTAGTTGGTTATACTGAGGTTTCAGCTCTCTGAGTTGAAGAAAATTGTGAGTTGGCAGACTGTGTGGTGTTTTTGTGGCTGTCATCAGGGTGAAATCTCTGCTCTTTCTTTGTTCTCCTGGAGGAAATGTTATATACGTTTACAGCCCCTTTGAAGAAGCTAATCTTTCCACTTCCAGTGTCAAGAACCCTGGGCCCCAGTTTTAAAATCTTTTTATTAGAGCTTTTTTATTTTTCAATAACCTGTCTATGTGCTGTCTCGCCACTAGATTGTGGACTAACAGTCATAAAACTGTGCCTGGCACAGAGTGGGCACTCAGTAAGTGTAGACATTGTAGTTTGCATTTTAATCTAAATAAGGGCACTTTTCTTTTTATACTTAATGGTGGCAGCATATTCTGTCTGTGCCCTGCCCACATGCCATGGCACTCGCCATCAAGTCATTGTCTTCTGACCTAACAGCTTCCTACTACAAGCCCCTGGGACTCCTAGCCTGAAGTCTCTGCTACCAATGTTGGATCAGGTCAGAAGTGCCAGGAGGTTATCATCCCTGAGAGTAGCCCCCAACCATCAACTAACGGGAGCTGGACCAGTAGCCCAGCTTCTTGGCCCCTTAGTTGAGACATCCCTGAGGCCTGTCCTCTGCAGGCTTCCTGAGGTCCCCAGCAGACGGGAGATCCATTTGCTCAGAGCAGTGACCTGCTCACTAATGTACCGCTTAGTCACTTTCTTCCCTACCTTACTTGTCCACCTCCCAAGTCAATTACTTGCACTCCAATCCTTGTCTTGGGTCTGATTCTGGGGAATTCCAACTCAGTACAGTTATAATTCACATAAATATTCAGACATTGGAAGTTCTGTATACTAGGAACAATCAACAAAATCAAGGAGATTTGACTTTTTTTTTTTTTTTTTTGAGAGGAGTTATAACTTTCAACAGATTTTCAAATAGTTCTTTGCTTCTCCCCTCCAAAGAGTTAGGATAATTGCAATAAAGGTAAAGAAACATCTTTTTTTTTTTTTTTTTCCTTTAGCTTAAGACTTTAGAGCAGTTCTTTCCCTTTCAGAGGACTGGTACAGTGAATCTTTTTAGATGCGATCAGGAAATCACTGGGACATTTATAGGTACACATGTGGGCATATCTCAACCCCGAATTTTAAAGCTATGATTTCAGGTTTAACATTATCATCCACATGCACAGCAAAAATGTATTGTGGTGTCAACATTTTACCATCCCTTTCCTCACTTTGAATAGGGAGCTCATCTTCTGACGGTTTAACTGAATTAAAATAGTATCAGTTTTGGATTAGAGAACTGCTATTTTAAATATAGGAAAATTCACTTTTAAAATAGTTTTCTTTTTCTAATTATAAACGTGATCCGTACCATTATAGAAAAATCTTTAAATTCAGAAAACCACAAAAGAAGGAAGTGAAACCCACCTATATTTACCTGCATCCAGAGGTGATCACTGTAGGTATTTTGTTATAAACCATCAAATTCCTTTTTAAATGTATGACTGTGTTAAAGTTAAGCCACAGATACGATGGTCACACTTTGAGAAGAACACTGCTGACAAGGCTAATGTTTATGGAATCACAACATGCAGTCCCTTTTACAGGAGAAGAACCTGAGATCTGGAGAGGTGGTGACTCAGGTTCATGTACTTTCCTGGATCAGGAGATGTAGCTGCTTCCTCAGGGGTTGTGTCTGTGTGTATCTGCAGCCTGGTCATCCTTTGTGGGAATAGCCTTTGCAAGTGTGGGCCTCCCAGAATCCCACTGAGTCCTTCCCTTGATGGATGCCAGATTGTTCTCTGTGGGCCACATCTCTGCTTTACTTCTTAAGCTGATCAGTTCGCTGCTCCAGTGGTTACCTCTACTTGGGTTACTCTGGAAGAGTTACTTGGGAAACTTGACTTCAGGTTGGGTGGCAGGAAACAATGGCGCATATGCAGCATCTTTGGAATTTGTGTTACTGATATCATTTTGGTCATCCAGTCTCCAAGGCAGGTCCAAATTTGAAGCTGAAAAACAGTGAGACCTAAGTCATGACCTGAAGCCTAAACCAAAAACCATGTTAATATCCCCAAATTATTAGCCAGGTTTGTTGAAAAGATATGTTGATCTCACTGAGAGCTAACATCCCTTTCTGTCACCTCATGGATTAATTTTGTGTTTGATTTTAGGTTTTAGGTTGTATTAGTTCTTTTTTATCTTTATATAGTAATTGCTGCTTTATGCTTTAAAATTTTAGGAAGTGCTAAAAAAAACACCTCACCACACACAAGTGTTATGGAATCCAGATATAGCCCTAGATTTGACATTCAAATGTCTTCAAAAAAATGGAATCAAACTGTTCTGCATCTTCAAAATGTACCTTTTTCTAAAAAGTAAATACAAGATACTTTTCCTGAATGACTCAGATGTTCAGTGTGAGATGAATCAAGTCGCTGGTCCCTGAATCATTCATTCTCACTGCGTCACCAAGACATTCACATGTCCCCCTCTATCTATTCTTGGACTTATTATCTTGATGAAATGGCCTAACCCAGGAAAATCTATCGGCTTCATGTTAAATAGCTGGCCTTAGTACTTGAAGTTTTGGTCTAGTGGTGCATTGGGATGTTGACAAGTAAATATGAGAAGCTAAACTAAAGGTACTATTGAACAAAATCTTAGGCCCCAAGAGAAATTGGTGAGGTGGCAGTGAGGGATATGTGAAAGAAATTTGCATCAGGATTTATTTGTCTTCTATTGATGTAGTTCAGTTTTCTTGTTGCTTCAAGTATCATGTCTTATGGTCATTTTTTTTAAATCTAAGAAACTCAGAGGGGGCGGGGAAGGCCTATCCATTGTTACCGATGCTAGTCAATTTAAAAATAATCTCTTGAGGGCAACAGTCAAACCCTGCCATGATAGTGTGGGTGAGATACAAAAAATTCAGTCCTGTGAAATGTGGAGGTGAATCACGGCAAGATTAATGAAGTCACCAAAGTAGGTCTGCCTACCAAGCTAGCCAGCCACGAATTCCAGGAGTTTGGCTGCCAGTACGTTTGGTTATATGTAAATTTTTGTATGTGAATTCCCATTATCCAAATTTGTGTAGCTGTGAGGTACTTTTTGCTGTAATTTCTTCAGTACATAAAGCCTTTGCTTCATTGGTATCAGACTTGTTCCTATCCTGAATTTGTTGGTGACCAGAAACAAATTCAGGATAGGAACCAGTTTGTATCCATTAGTCATTATATCAAAGTAAAGCAGTGAAAGCATCATCAGTAATTACAGAAATCTTAAGTGCTGGTTAGGTATCTCTGACTTAGGAACACTGGAGATGGCCAGATCTTTTGGTCTGGAGTCTGAACCTGACCTCTTAGTTTGGCCAGAAGGTACTTCCACCCTTAGATGTCTACATGCCCAGTGCTGTGCAGACACACACAGGAGCTCAGTGCATTCCACAAGCCTTTAATCCACAGTCCGCCTTCATTATGTGTGCCAAGGAGAGGAAGAAAACTTGTTGACAGCAGTTGATGGCCCAACTGTTTCAAGGCCACAGGAAACTTCCTCAAAACTGCAAGTCCAGTAGGATTGCATCGCAGCATCCTGGGCAAGGTACCATGTCTCTCATTAGCTAATTTAGATGAGCATTCAGGACTTTAATCCCCTCCCTCCCCCACACAAAAAAATTTTAAAACAGGAAATGATCTAGGCCAGCTAACCTGGCGGTGTGCTTTTTGCAAATAAGGAATCGGGAGAAAACCTTGCCAAAGTGAATGAACTACTTCACTGCAGCAGAAGTATCAGCTCCTGCGCCATTGAAATATTAATTATGGCCTGATTTCTCTGAAAGCCAAGCAGCAAGGAACAGACCCTGTGAAGAGAAGTGAGATATCAGAGTTCCCTGGAATTCTGTCATATTGATCAACTGGGATTAGGCTGAGGTTCAATTTCCTGCTAACAATTCCTTATTTAAAAAATGGCTAAAGCCCCATGCCAACTAAGCTGTAGGGACCAGCTTCTGAGGTATGCACATAATAAGTTGCTAACTATTATAATGCCTCATATACGTAACGGATAAGCCAGGAACAAAGTTTATAGTCTTAGCTCTTGTGTTCTAGAGAGAAACTTCTGGTTCAGGCTAAAAACATTTTCAGTGTTCTAAAATAGACTGGCAAAGGTTAGAGATCTTAAATTTGCAGTTTTCTTTCTGAAAGGATGTGGTTTGAAATTTAACCTCATGTTAGCTACAAGATGTGAGGTTGTTGAATAAGGAGGAATTTTAGCTTCATCCCAGATTATAAAGACATAATCATTACTTAGATTATTATTTTTTTGATTAGGGAAGCATTCAATAAATTTACTTCTGTGTCTTAAAAGTAATCACATTATGTTGTATGCTTTGTTTCTCCCATTCAGTGAGTTAGAATATTGTAAGATAAGATGCTCACAAGCAGATGACTTGCTATGATTTTGATTTTCAAAGTTTAATAAACACTTTGGACTATGCCAACAATATATGTGGTCTTTAAATTCTTTGTACTGAAGGATACACGTTTTAAAATTGTTGTAGTAGGTGTAATTAAGATAAATGGAATCATTAGCAAGCATGTGTCATCTGTCGTCTGTCCACCTCGGCAGTATCTCATTTTTTTTCTATTAAATAGTTGATAAATATTTTTGACTGAATCACCTAAGTTATTAGTAATGGCTTAAACCTGAAGCAACATGGTGAAGTACAAACAAAATATTAATCAGCTACATAATATTTTGGTAGTTGTTCAAAAGCATAATTTGAAGTGTGATGGGTGAAAGGGGTCAAAAGATACAAATTTCCTGTGGCACATATATACAATTACTCAGCCATAAAAAGAAGCGAAATTGAGTTATTTGTAGTGAGGTGGATGGACCTAGAGTCTGTCATACAGAGTGAAGTAAGTCAGAAAGAGAAAAACAAATACTGTGTGCTAACACATATATATGGAATCTTAAAAAAAAAATGGTTCTGAGGAACCTAGGGGCAGGACAGGAATAAAGACACAGATGCAGAGAATGGACTTGAGGATACGGGGTGGGGGGAAGGGTAAGCTGGGATGAAGAGAGTGGCATGGACTAATATATACACTACCAAATGTAAAATAGATCGCTAGTGGGAAGCAGCCACATAGCAGAGGGAGATCAGCTCAGTACTTTGTGACCACCTAGAGGGGTGGGATAGGGAGGGTGGGAGGGAGACGCAAGAGGGAGGAGATATGGGGATATATGTATATGTATAGCTGATTCACTTTGTTATACAGCAGAAACTAACACACCATTGTGAAGCAATTATACTCCAATAAAGATGTTTTTGAAAAAAGATACAAATTTCCAGTTATAAAATAAATAACTCCTGAGGATGTAATGTAAAGCATGGTGACTCTTTCACTGTTACATATTTGAAAGTTGCTAAAAGAGTAGAACTTAAAAGTTCTCATCACAAGAAACAAAGTTTTGTAACTGGGGTGACAGATGTTTACTAGACTTATTGTGGTGATCATTTCACAATATGTACAAATAGAGAATAATTGTGTTGTATACCTGAAACTAATATAATGTTATATGTCAGTTATACCTCAATAAAAAGAAAAACATAATTTGAACTTTTGCGGTAAATAGAAACTGGTGATCGCTAATGCTAATGAGACTTTGTTTAGCGTTTTTATGGAATATTTCAAATACAGAAAAGTACAGAGACTAGTGTAATGAACACCCATTATGATGAACACTGTCGTTCAGATTTGAGAAATCTGGTTTTAGCAAATTTGCTTAGGGTTTCTGAAGTTGGTGTTTATCCTTTTCATTATGTTTTTATAAAATGATATATATGTATCATTTATATATATATATATATATAGGCTTTTAGATGCTGAAAATCTTTCTTATGGTTGTATGATTTCTTGACACTTTTCCCCCAGTATATTAGAGTTAGTAAATTCCACCCCTGAAGTACTTTGATGGAAGGGACTTGTTCCCATTTCATTTCTTTTCTAGGTAGGGCCAAGCCAGGATCCTCCAGGTGGTTTGTCTTATTTTTCTTTTTCTGTTAGTAGGAGTTACTTAAGCGGTATTATTTTTTTTCAACCTTTCAGCTCTTCAACAATTTAGATGTTAAATAGTAGCTAACTTTTAAATGTAGCATAAATTTAAATTTTTCTTTTTCTTGGTATTTTCCTGTTTAAGTTTCCATAGGCAGTTTGACATTTTTGTACTTAAAATGAGAATTTCGATGTATTTATCAATCATGAAAAGAATTCAACTAATAGCAACTGTTTTAAGGGAAAAAAACTTCATTAACCTATAACAGGTGGTAATCCTACTCTGTCATTGATGAGAGCTGAATAAGAGTTCATAAGTATTAATTACTCTTTGATTTATTATTTAGTCTCTGACTTACTGTATGACCCAGACAAATAGTTCTTTTCCAAGTCATGAAATGGAAATGTATTTCTGAAGCATTTATGATTTCTCTTGGATATATGCAAATTTTGTACTTCCCTCTCCTTGTCTTTTTTCTTTTTAATTGAAACATAGTTCATTTACAATATTAATTTCAGGTGTATGTAGTGATTCAGTATTTACAGATTATATTCCATTTTATATTTTTTAAATAAATTTATTTATTTTATTTATTTTTATTTTTATTTTTGTAAAATAAAAATACAACATAAAGACCCAACCTGTGTTGGGTCTTCGTTGCTGCACGCAGGCTTTCTCTAGTTGTAGCGAAGCAGGGGCTACTCTTCATTGCGGTGCATGGGCTCCTCATTGTGGTGGCTTCTCTTGTTGTGGAGCATGGGCTCTAGGTGCACGGGCTTCAGTAGTTGCAGCACGCGGGCTCAGTAGTTGTGGCTCATGGGCTCTAGAGTGCAGGGTCAGTAGTTGTGGCTTGTGGGCTCTAGAGTGCAGGGTCAGTAGTTGTGGCTTGCGGGCTCTAGAGTGCAGGCTGAGTAGTTGTGGCTTGCAGGCTCTAGAGTGCAGGGTCAGTAGTTGTGGCGCACGGACTTAGTTGCTCCGTGGCATGTGGGATCTTCCTGGACCGGGGCTTGAACCCGTGTCCCCTGCATTGGCAGGTGGATTCTTCATCACTGCGCCACCAGGGAAGCCCCCATTTAATGTTATTACAAAATAATGGCTGTATTTTCCTGTGCTGTACAATATATCCCTGTTGCTTATTTATTTTATACACAGTAGTTTGTATCTCTTAATCCCATACCCCTCTCTTACCCCTCGTCCCCCTCCCTGCTGGTGACCACTAGTTTGTTCTCTATATCTGTGAGTCTGTTTCTGTTTTGTTATATACATTCGTTTTATTTTTTATATTCCACATGTAAGTAATAACATAGAGTATTTGTCTTTCTCTGTCTGACTTATTTCACTAAGAATAATACCCTCTAGGTCTATCCACAGTGATGCAAATGGCAAAACTTCATTTTTTATGGTTGAGTAATATTCCAGTGTGTGTGTGTGTGTGTGTACGTACACATACATACATATACTGCATCTTCTTTATCCATTCATCGGTTGATGGACACTTGGGTTGCTTCTTTACTTGCCTTATTCTTTACCCCAGTTTCTCTTTGTATCTTCAGGGAGAGAAATTTCAGCTCATTTCTCATGTTTACTTGATTTAATGTTGAAATCCAGGGTCTGCCCATAACTTGGCTTCTCAGTTTTGTTTCAGCTCTAAGCGTCAACCAGGGCTGCCCATGTGGCTTCAGTCTTCATCTTTCAGATCTCTCCTTTGTCAGCTCAGGAGAATGTCAGAAAGAGAGGAATTCTGTCTTCTCAAACTTTAGCTCAGAACTGCTATTGCTTCACAGAGAGAGCCAAGTAGACTTCTGTATCTCTATGTCCTTTTAAAGTAACTAGCAGCTTTTAAAATTTGCCTCCTATACAGAATTTTTGTTTGCAAATACCTATTCTTACACAAAACCACCTAATAAAATGGCTAGTATTTCATTAGAGAGAGGGAAAAAAAGCACCCCAAGATGTTTAAAGAAAAATTATATGAACAGGAAATTAACAAAATTTTAAAACCAAAAATTGAAGTGCTTTTAAAAATTGAGATATAATTCACATAACAATTCAGTGGCTTTTAGTACATTTACAGAGTTGGGCAATCATCACCATCTAATTACAAAACATTTTCACCCCAAAAATAAACCCCATACCTGTTAATTAGTCATTCCCGATTTCCTCCCCCCACCCCCATCCCCGGGAACCACTTGTTTACTTCCTTTATGGATTTGCCAGTTCTGGACATTTCATATAAATAGAATCATACAATATGTGAACTTTTGTGTCAGGCCGCTTAGCATAGTACTTTCAAGATTCATCCATATTGTAGCACAAATCAGTATTTCATTCCATTTTATGACTGAATAATATTGTATTGTTTGGACAGACCACCTTTTGCTTATCCTGCATCAGCTGATAGAACTTGGGTTTTCATTTTTTGGCTATTAAGAAAATGCTGCTGTGAACATTCATGTGTGTTTTTACATAAACACGTTTTCAGTTCTTCTCGATATATACCTAGGAGTGGAATTGCTGGTGCATATGATAACTCTCTGTTTAACTTTCTGAGTTACTGTCAGGCTGTGTCCAAAACAGCTGCACTGTTTTACTTTCCCACCAGCAGTATGTGAGGGTTCCTGTCCTCTACATTCTCACCAACACTTGGTATTGTCTGTCTTTAATTATAGACTTTCCTAATGGATATACAGTGATAACTCATTGTTTGATTTATATTTCCCTAATGACTGATGACATTGGAGCATATTTTCATATGCTTATTGGCTATTTGTATGTCTTTGGAAAAATGTCTATTCAATTCCTTGCCTATTTTTAGATTGGCTTATTTCAAATGCTTTTATTACAAGTATGTGATTACTTTTGGGGAAAGGAAATTTTGTAGGAATGAATGATAATGTATGGGTAAAATACATGGAGAACTGACTATCACATAACACATGAAAAGCAAAACTGGTTATACTAATTAACATTACTCACCCATATGTATTATTGAAATGGTGCCAAATTAGTTTATAGCTTTAGTGTCAGATTTTAAAACATGGTCCTGAATGGTAGTGATATTTTACTATATTCTACTTAGAGCAATATCGATAAAGTTTGTAGATTTCTTAAATGGGGTCTGTCATGCCTTAATTATCTATCTGTGCTGTCTAATATATATCCACAAGCCATGTTTAGCTGTGTTTAAATTTAAATTAATTAAAATTAAAACCTCAGTTCCTCAGTCACACTGGCTGCGTTTCAAGTGCTTGATAGCCACACATGGCTAGTGGCTGCCACACAGGACAGCACAAATATACATTTCCATCATCACCGGAAGTTCAGTTGGGTGGTGATGGTCTAGAATTATTTCATTGTTTTCCTCAAGTGCCAGATCTTTAAAAGGAAAAAATACAGTGCCATTTGATCAGGTCGCTTCAGTACTTACATGACTGACCACTGCTCTGAGATAAAGACTGAAAGCCTGACTATGATCTACGAGGCCTTGCGTGACCTGCCTTCCTCTCTAAGCAGAAGTTCCAAACTGGCAGCCTGTCCTGCACACAAGTCCAAATTTCAAGCTTCTCTTAAAATAATAGTCATTGTTTATTGAGTACTTATTATATGGAGGAACCATTCTAAGCATTTTATGTGAATTAATTCATTTAATTCTCACAAAAACCCAGCGGAGCCAGGGATTAATAGCTCTGTTTTACAGAAGAGAACACATAGAAACACAAAACAGTGAAGTATGTCATCTAGAGATACACAGCTAGGAAGTGACAGAGCTGGAATTTCAGTCCTGGGCAATTACTCTAGACCCCATGCTCATATCCACTCTCTGTGCTGCCTGAGATAGGCTCTCAGTGTAACCCATAACACTGTTGTTCAGAATTTCACATTCATTTGTAGGATTGTTTGATTGAAGTCTCCCCCCCACCCACAAGCAAGTTGTAAGTTCCATGAAGGTACTGTAAATCCTATGAGGGAGGATCTGTGTCCTTTCCCCCTTTATCATTGTGTTTTTAGAGCTCTTTATTAGCATCTGACATGTACTAGGTGGTTGGTGTATATTTGTTGAAAGAATAAATCAAAGTGGTCTGACATGACTCATCTCTGAGCTTGAACATGAGATCACAACCTTTTAGAAGCAAAGACGTTTAATCCTTTAGTTCATTATCATTTGTAAAATTGGGGAATGATATTGAAATTTCTATAAAGCAAGTTGGATTCTAATATAAAAAATGTGTAACTTCATAATGGTTAGAGATTTGTTTTTGTAGTTTTGTTTTGATCACGAGTATGAGAATAGGTATTAATTAGCTTATGTTCAGTAACAGCCATCCATTATGTCAATAATTAAAATACAGTGGGATATGCAATCTAATTAAGGTTATGTTTATAGTAACTTGTTATTTTAATTTATTTAAAACTTAAACAACATTCATATTTTATTACCAAAAGAATACATATTCTGATTTGGGCCACATTGAATTTTTTATTTCTAATTAAATCTATGTAATCATTAAGAGTGGAGTTCCAACTAAAAGCATTACAAAAACGGAATTTGATAAGGAGAATTGTATTTTTGGCATTTAATTTATAATCATAGTAAAATTACTTTGAAGATACTTGGCAGCTCAGTTTCTAAATTTTTACTTTTGTGATAGGTTATAATTTTAACTAGTTTCTTCCTATTTGAATATGTTTGATATGATATAAAAAGAGAATTTTATTATATTAAGTTATATGAAGTATGGAGACAATATTAATTGTGTCATAAAAAAGTAGAATGTTTTTTCCTTTGAGGTTATTAAAGTAACCTTGAATAAGGTGAAGTCAAGAAATTTAAACAAAATATGACTGAACATTTTCCATTATATCTAATGGATTTTTTTGAGAGCTAATTGTTTAGTGGCAGTGTAGCACTGAGTTTTAGGTGAGACTAGAGACTTAAAGCACAAACTTTTGAATGACTGTGAGATCCCTAAGACCTACAGATCTCATCCAGCTGTTTGAGCAGTGTTGCAGCTTACTAAGAGCTGTGGGTTTCAAGTATAGGGTGGGGTTTAGAACAAAGTGGCCCATATTCCAAATCCAGCTCTTCTCAACTAAACCATAAGGCAGAGAATTGATTAAATAAAGCATAATAAATTAATACCTGCTACATGGCAAACTGAATTTGGGAAGTAGTCTAGAAAGATACTTGAAAGATACACCTTTTAGCAACATGCCATCATCATGAAGTATAGAATAACGGTGATTGAAAGCCATTCTATTTGCTTGGGATGGTCCCTCTTGAATGTGGAAAGCTCGAGGCTGGATCATAGACAGTGCATGAGTCCAGTGACAGTCCTTGTAGGTTGAGTAACGTTATTTGGGCACTGATCGTTTCAGTCATAGCTGTGCATGCAAAGAATGGTTATTGTCAGAATTACGGTAACGTTTTAAACACAAAAGTATCTTCCGTGTAACTTGTATATAACTTCATAGTCATATACCTGTTTCCAGCCCTGTGATACATGCCTTAGGAAATGTTACATCAACATCCTTATATATGGTATAACTGTAAACAAGGATGGGACAGAGAACACTGAGAAGTGGCTGGAACATGGAGTTTATGACACAGTGTGGTTCAGCCTGTAGTAGTGATTACAGCACGAGCCTGTGAGCTTTGTGTAATAGTTAAAAGCAGGTGATATAGTGGAGCCTTAAGGCCATAAATGGGACATTTAAACTGGCACAAAGCCTTTTTAAAAGTGCCCTTGTGGGGGCTTCCCTGGTGGCACAGTGGTTAAGAATCCACCTGCCAATGCAGTAGACACGGGTTCGAGCCCTGGTCCGGGAAGATCCCACATACCGCAGAGCAGCTAAGCCCGTGCGCCACAACTACTGAGCCTGCACGCCTAGAGCCTTTGCTCCACAACGAGAAGCCACCGCAGTGAGCAAACCACGCACCACAACGCAGAGTACCTCCCGCTCGCCGCAACTAAAAGAAAGCCCGCACACAGCAACGAGGACCCAATGCACCCAAAGTAAAATAATTTTATTTTTTAAAAAAAGATGCACTATTAAACAAAAAAGTGCATTTGTGTGAACCATACAATGGTTCTGTATATTTTCTTTCATTTTCTTTTTAGATTTTTTTTTTTACATCTTTATTGGAGTGTAATTGCTTTACAATGGTGTGTTAGTTTCTGCTTTATATCAAAGTGAATCAGTTATACATATACATATGTTCCCATATCTCTTCCCTCTTGTGTCTCCCTCCCTCCCAACCTCCCTATCCCACCGCTCCAGGCAGTCACAAAGCACCGAGCTGATCTCCCTGTGCTATGCGGCTGCTTCCCACTAGCTATCTACCTTACGTTTGGTAGTGTATATATGTCCATGCCTCTCTCTCACTTTGTCACAGCTTACCCTTCCCCCTCCCCATATCCTCAAGTCCATTCTCTAGTAGGTCTGTGTCTTTATTCCTGTCTTACCCCTAGGTTCTTCATGACATTTTTTTTTCTTAAATTCCATATATGTGTGTTAGTATACGGTATTTGTCTTTCTCCTTCTGACTTACTTCACTCTGTATGACAGATTCTAGGTCTATCCACCTCATTACAAATAGCTCAATTTCATTTCTTTTTATGGCTGAGTAATATTCCATTGTATATATGTGCCACATCTTCTTTATCCATTCATCCGATGATGGACACTTAGGTTGTTTTTATCTGCTGGCTATTGTAAATAGAGCTGCAATGAATATTTTGGTACATGACTCTTTTTGAATTATGGTTTTCTCAGGGTATATGCCCAGTAGTGGGATTGCTGGGTCATATGGTAGTTCTATATGTAGTCTTTTAAGGAACCTCCATACTGTTCTCCACAGTGGCTGTATCAATTTACATTCCCACCAACAGTGCAAGGAGGTTCCCTTTTCTCCACACCCTCTCCAGCATTTATTGTTTGTAGATTTTTTGATGATGGCCATTCTGACTGGTGTGAGATGATATCTCATTGTAGTTTTGATTTGCATTTCTCTAATGATTAATGATGTTGAGCATTCTTTCATGTGTTTGTTGGCAGTCTGTATATCTTCTTTGGAGAAATGTCTATTTAGGTCTTCTGCCCATTTTTGGATTGGGTTGTTTGTATTTTTGTTATTGAGCTGCATGAGCTACTTATAAATTTTGGAGATGAATCCTTTGTCAGTTGCTTCATTTGCAAATATTTTCTTCCATTCTGAGGGTTGTCTTCTGGTCTTGTTTATGGTTTCCTTTACTGTGCAAAAACTTTGAAGTTTCGTTAGGTCCCATTTGTTTATTTTTGTTTTTATTTCCATTTCTCAAGGAGGTGGGTCAAAAAGGATCTTGCTGTGATTTATGTCATAGAGTGTTCTGCCTATGTTTTCCTCTAAGAGTTTGATAGTTTCTGTCCTTACATTTAGGTCTTTAATCCATTTTGAGCTTATTTTTGTGTATAGTGTTAGGGAGTGATCTAATCTCATACTTGTACATGTACCTGTCCAGTTTTCCCAGCACCACTTATTGAAGAGGCTGTCCTTTCTCCACTGTACATTCCTGCCTCCTTTATCAAAGATAAGGTGACCATATGTGCATGGGTTTCTCTCTGGGCTTTCTATCCTGTTCCATTGATCTATCTTTCTGTTTTTGTGCCAGTACCATACTGTCTTGATTACTGTAGCTTTGTAGTATAGTCTGAAGTCAGGGAGCCTGATTCCTCCAGCTCCGTTTTTCGTTCTCAAGATTGCTTTGGCTATTCGGGGTCTTTTGTGTTTCCATACAAATTGTGAAATTTTTTGTTCTAGTTCTGTGAAAAATGCCAGTGGTAGTTTGGGATTGCATTGGGATTGCATTGAATCTGTAGATTGCTTTGGGTAGTAGAGTCATTTTCACAATGTTGATTCTTCCAATCCAAGGACATGGTATATCTCTCCATCTATTTGTATCATCTTTAATTTTTTTCATCAGTGTCTTATAATTTTCTGCATACAGGTCTTTTGTCTCCTTAGGTAGGGTTATTCCTAGATATTTTATTCTTTTTGTTGCAGTGGTAAATGGGAGTGTTTTCTTGATTTCACTTTCAGATTTTTCATCATTAGTGTATAGGAATGCCAGAGATTTCTGTGCATTAACTTTGTATCCTGCTACTTTACCAAATTCATTGATTAGCTCTAGTAGTTTTCTGGTAGCATCTTTAGGATTCTCTATGTATAGTATCGTGTCATCTGCCAACAGTGACAGCTTTACTTCTTCTTTTCCGATTTGGATTCCTTTTATTTCTTTTTCTTCTCTGATTGCTGTGGCTAAAACTTCCAAAACTATGTTGAATAAGAGTGGTGAGAGTGGGCAACCTTATCGTGTTCCTGATTTTAGTGGAAATGGTTTCAGTTTTTCACCATTGAGGACGATGTTGGCTGTGGGTTTGTCATATATGGCCTTTATTATGTTGAGGAAAGTTCCCTCTATGCCTACTTTCTGGAGGGTTTTTATCATAAATGGGTGTTGAATTTTGTCCAAAGCTTTCTCTGCATCTATTGAGATGCTCATATGGTTTTTCTCCTTCAGTTTGTTAATATGGTTTATCACGTTGATTGATTTGCGTATATTGAGGAATCCTTGCATTCCTGGAATAAACCCCACTTGATCATGGTGTATGATCCTTTTAATGTGCTGTTGGATTCTGTTTGCTAGTATTTTGTTGAGGATTTTTGCATCTATGTTCATCAGTGATATTGGCCTGTAGTTTTCTTTCTTTGTGACATCCTTGTCTGGTTTTGGTATCAGGGTGACGGTGGCCTCATAGAATGAGTTTGGGAGTGTTCCTCCCTCTGCTATATTTTGGAAGAGTTTGAGAAGGATAGGTGTTAGCTCTTCTCTAAATGTTTGATAAAATTCGCCTGTGAAGCCATCTGGTCTTGGGCTTTTGTTTGTTGGAAGATTTTTAATCACAGTTTCAATTTCAGTGCTTGTGATGGGTCTGTTCATATTTTCTATTTCTTCCTGATTTAGTCTTGGCAGGTTGTGCATTTCTAAGAATTCGTCCATTTCTTCCAGGTTGTCCATTTTATTGGCATAGAGTTGCTTGTAGTAATCTCTCATGGTCTTTTGTATTTCTGCAGTGTCAGTTGTTACTTCTCCTTTTTCATTTCTAATTCTATTGATTTGAGTCTAGTCCCTTTTTTCCTTGATGAGTCTGGCTAATGGTTTATCAATTATGTTTATCTTCTCAAAGAACCAGCGTTTAGTTATATTGATCTTTTTTTATCGTTTCCTTCATTTCTTTTTCATTTATTTCTGATCTGGTTTTTATGATTTCTTTCCTTCTGCTAACTTTGGGGGTTTTTTGTTCTTCTTTCTCTAATTGCTTTAGGTGCAAGGTTAGGTTGTTTATTCGACGTGTTTCCTGTTTCTTAAGGTAGGTTTGTATTGCTATAAACTTCCCTCTTAGAACTGCTTTTGCTGCAGCCCATAGATTTTGGGTCATCTTGCCTCCATTGTCATTTGTTTCTAGGTATTTTTTAATTTCCTCTTTGATTTCTTCAGTGATCACTTCGTTATTAAGTAGTGTATTGTTTAGCCTCCATGTGTTTGTATTTTTTACAGATCTTTTCCTGTAATTGATATCTAGTCTCATAGCGTTGTGGTCAGAAAAGATACTTGATACAATTTCAATTTTCTTAAATTTACCAAGGCTTGATTTGTGGCCCAAGACATGATCTATCCTGGAGAATGTTCCATGAGCACTTGAGAAAAATGTGTATTCTGTTGTTTTTGGATGGAATGTCCTATAAATATCAATTAAGTCCATCTTGTTTAATGTATCATTTAAAGCTTGTGTTTCCTTATTTATTTTCATTTTGGATGATCTGTCCATTGGTGAAAGTGGGGTGTTAAAGTCCCCTACTATGAATGTGTTACTGTCGATTTCCCCTTTATGGCTGTTTGTATTTGCCGTATGTATTGAGGTGTTCCTATGTTGGGTACATAAATATTTACAATCGTTACATCTTCTTCTTGGATCGATCCCTTGATCATTACGTAGTGTCCTTCTTTGTCTCTTCTAACAGTCTTTATTTTAAAGTCTATTTTGTCTGATATGAGAATTGCTACTCCAGCTTACTTTTGGTTTCCATTTGCATGAAATATCTTTTTCCATCCCCTACTTTCATTCTGTATGTGTTTCTAGGTCTGAAGTGGGTCTCTTGTAGACAACAAATATATGGGTCTTGTTTTTGTATCCATTCACCCAGTCTGTGTCTTTCGGTGGGAGCATTTAGTCCATTTACATTTAAGGTAATTATCGATATGTGTGTTCCTATTCCCATTTTCTTAATTGTTTTGGGTTCGTTATTGTGGGTCTTTTCCTTCTCTTTTGTTTCTTGCCTAGAGTAGTTCCTTTAGCAGTTGTTGTAAAGCTGGTTTGGTGGTGCTGAACTCTCTCAGCTTTTGCTTGTCTGTAAAGGTTTTAATTTCTCCATCAAATCTGAATGAGATCCTTGCTGGGTAGAGTAATCTTGCTTGCAGGTTTTTCTCCTTCATCACTTTAAATATGTCCTGCCAGTCCCTTGTGGGTTGCAGAGTTTCTGCTGAAAGATCAGCTGTTAACCTTATGGGGATTCCCTTGTGTGTTATTTGTTGTTTTTCCCTTGCTGCTTTTAATATGTTTTCTTTGTATTTAATTTTTGACAGTTTGATTAATATGGGTCTTGGCGTGTTTCTCCTTGGATTTATCCTGTATGGGACTCTCTGTGCTTCCTGGACTTGACTATTTCCTTTCCCATATTAGGGAAGTTTTCAACTATAATCTCTTCACATATTTTCTCAGTCCCTTTCTTTTTCTCTTCTTCTTCTGGAACCCCTATAATTCGAATGTTGGTGCTTTAATGTTGTCCCAGAGGTCTCTGAGACTGTCCTCAGTTCTTTTCATTCTTCTTTCTTTATTCTGCTCTGCAGTAGTTATTTCCACTATTTTATATTCCAGGTCACTTATCCGTTCTTCTTCTTCAGTTATTCTGCTATTGATCCCATCTAGAGTATTTTTAATTTCATTTATTATGCTGTTCATCATTGTTTGTTTCATCTTTAGTTTTTCTAGGTCCTTGTTAAATGTTTCTTGCATTTTGTCCATTCTATTTCCAAGATTTTGGATCATCTTTACTATCATTATTCTGAATTCTTTTTCGGGTAGACTGCCTATTTCCTCTTCATTTGTTAGGTCTGTTGGGTTTTTATCTTGCTCCTTCATCTGCTGTGTGTTTTTCTGTCTTCTCATTTTGCTTATCTTACTGTATTTGGGGTCTCCTTTTTGCAGGCTGCAGGTTCGTAGTTCCCGTTGTTTTTGGTGTCTGTCCCCAGTGGCTAAGGTTGGTTCAGTGGGTTGTGTAGGCTTCCTGGTGGAGGGGACTAGTGCCTGTGTTCTGGTGGATGAGGCTGGATCTTATCTCTCTGGTGGGCAGGTCCATGTCTGGTGTTGTTTTGGCGTGTCTGTGGACTTATTATGATTTTAGGCAGCCTCTCTGCTAATGGGTGGTGTTGTGTTCCTGTCTTGCTAGTTGTTTGGCATAGGATGTCCAGCACTGTAGCTTGCTGGTCGTTGAGTGAAGCTGGGTGCTGGTGTTGAGATGGAGATCTCTGGGAGATTTTCACCGTTTGATATTACGTGGAGCTGGGAGGTCTCTTGTGGACCAGTGTCCTGAAGTTGGCTCTCCCACCTCAGAGGCACAGCACTGACTCCTGGCTGCAGCACCAATAGCCTTTCATCCACACAGCTCAGAATAAAAGGGAGAAAAAGTAGAAACAATTAGTAGAAGTAGTAAGAAAGAAAGAAAGCAGGGAGGGAGGGAGGGAGGGAAGGAAGGAAAAAAAGAAAGAAAGAAGATAAAGTAAAATAAAGTAAGATAAAATAAAATAAAGTTATTAAAATAAAAAAATATTAAGAGAAAAAAAGAAAAAAAAAGAGAAAAAACGGACGGATAGAACCCTAGGACAAATGGTGGAAGCAAAGCTATACAGACAAAAATCTCACACAGAAGCATACACATACACACTCACAAAAAGAGGAAAAGGGGAAAAAAATCATAAGTCTTGCTCTCAAAGTCCACCTCCTTAATTTGGGATGATTGGTTGTCTATTCATGTATTGCACAGATGCAGGGTATATCAAGTTGATTGTGGAGCTTTAATCCGCTGCTTCTGAGGCTGCTGGGAGAGATTTCCCTTTCTCTTTTTTGTTCTCACAGCTCCCAGGGACTCACCTTTGGATTTGGCCCCACCTCTGCATGTACGTCGCTGGAGGGCGTCTGTTCTTCGCTCAGACAGGACGGGGTTAAAGGAGCCACTGATGCGGGGGCTGTGGCTCACTCAGGCCAGGGGTGGGGGGGAGGGGCACGATGTGGGGCCAGCCTGCGGCGGCAGAGGCTAGTCTGACGTTGCACCAGCCTGAGGCGTGCTATGCATTCTCCTGGGGGAGTTGTCCCTGGATCCCGGGACCCTGGCAGTGGCGGGCTGCACAGGCGCCCCAGAAGGGGGATGTGGATAGTAACGTGACACAGGCTTCTTGGTGGCGGCAGCAGCAGCCTTAGCATCTCCTGCCCGTCTCTGGGGTCTGTGCTTTTAGCTGCGGCTCGCGCCCATCTCTGGAGCTCCTTTAAGCAGCGCTCTTAATCCCCTCTCCTTGCGCACCAGGAAACAGAGAGAAGAAAAAGTCTCTTTCCTCTTTGGCAGGTCCAGACTTTTCCCCGGACTTCGTCCCGTCTAGCCGTGTTGCACTAACCCCCTGCAGGCTGTGTTTACGTCCCCAAGCCCAGTCCTCTCCCTGCGCTCCGACCGAAGCCCGAGCCTCAACTCCCAGCCCCGTCCGCCCCGGCGGGTGAGCAGACAAGCCTCTCGGGCTGGTGAGTGCCCATCGGCCCTGATCCTCTGTGCAGGAATCTCTTCGCTTTGCCCTCCACACCCCTGTTGCTGTGCTCTCCTCCGCGGCTCCGAAGCTTTCCCCCTCCGCCACCCGCAGTCTCCACCCACGAAGGGGCTTCCTAGTGTGTGGAAACCTTTCCTCCTTCACAGCTCCCTCCCACTGGTGCAGGTCCCGTCCCTATCCTTTTGTCTCTGTTTATTCTTTTTTCTTTTGCCCTACCCAGGTACATGGGGAGTTTCTTGCCTTTTGGGAGGTCTGAGGTCTTCTGGCAGCGTTCAGTAGGTGTTCTGTAGGAGTTGATCGACGTGCAGATGTATTTCTGGTGTATCTGTGGGGAGGAAGGTGATCTCTGCGTCTTACTCTTCCGCCATCTTCCCGGAAGCCCGGTTCTGTATATTTTGTTATTTACCAGTTGTCTTCACCATCATCTTTGTACGTATACAATATTATCATCGTATATGTTTTACACACCAGGAAATGGACTGAAAGATTATCTGTGACTTGCCTAGGATCTTGAGGCTAGTAAGTAGTGGAATGGGAATCCAAAGCTTAGTTTTCTGATGTAAAAAGAAAATGCCTGTGTTTGACCGTGCTGCTGTTGTGAGTTAAATGTGAGTGATGTCCTATGTAGAAAGCACCTATGGGTTTAGAGTTTTGTTTTGTTCAGGTATAATGTTTATATAATTTTTCAAGTTAAATTTTGATAGATTTGTGCTAAAAGAATTTGAGTGTTGGAATAGTTTCTGCAGATACTGTTCCACACTTTTTTTCTTTATACGTTTTTATTGCCGAGTAAAGACATTGCACTATCCCACTGCCAGGCACAGTCCTGGCTCATGGGGACTCAGTGATGTCAAATGAATGAATGAAAAGCAAAGATTTGGCCAATGTTTGTGTCATGTAAATACGGTGATGAAATATAACGTGTATGATAAATTAAGTAGAAAACTCCTGAGATATGCCTAAATCATAAATGAAAAGGTTGATTTGTTTCTCCAGTTAGGGAATTATTCACTTCTGAAGTCGTTCCACAGGATCAGATCATCTTCTAGGTAGACCCTCCACAGTTTTCAGTTTCTTCCCTCTATACCCAGAAATTTATCACTGCTACCCACTCGATCCTTCCTAACTATTTTACAGTAGATTTCTGTACACATGTGCTACAAATCAAATTTCACATTCTCATGAAACCAGATTATAAAAATATTTTTGAGGGAGAGATGTAAGATGCAGATAGGGTATAAAATTAAAAAACATATAAAAGCTTAATTTAACAAATATTTGTTTACCCTGCAGTGTGATTGGGGCATCCTCTTCTTTAGCATTCACTAGCACACGTTATCCTTACTAGAATTCCTTCACCTTCTCAGCACTTCCTTCGTCTTCTTCAGAGAGGACTCTTCACTTTGTCTTCCTCTGACAACTGAGGCTTCTCCAGAGATGGTGCCTTGCTGAATTCACATATGTACCACATGCACTTTCCTTATTTTATTTTTTTCTGTACCACTTAACATTGTCCCACCAATGTGAGGAAGCATCCACAAAGAAGAAGGGATCACCCCTGACCCTGTCTTGACCCTGTTGGAAGCTCCCTGTCTCACTGATATCCAGGTATCCAATATATGGTAGGATATGGTAGACAGCTTTTAAGGTAGCCTCCTGTGATCCCTCCTTCCTGGAATTCATACCTTTCCCTTGAACAGGGTCTAAAATTATTATTCACTTCTAATAAATTCAGTATTCCTTAGGAGGATGGAACGTCACTTCTGAGAACAGCAGTGTTATCAATATCATGGTCCTTGACAGCTTTGTACTGAAAGAACTTAGAATTTGCTTCTGAGTCAGGAAAAGGACAAGGCCTGTTTACAAAGAGCTGTCCAAAAGGTATCTGGAAACAGATAAGAACAGGAGAGCCAGGCACTGTCCTTCAAAAGAAGACTTGTCTCCACTTCTGTTGACTACCTTAGCAGTCTTCGAGAAGGCATTACATCTCTCTGAGCCATTATTTTCTCATCTCTACAATGGCTGGAGTTGAACTTTAGGATTTTGCTAAATCTCTTCAGTTCACATTCTCTACATCCAGATATCTAATATTTTGCTTTTTGATAAGGATGTTTAATTTACAACAAAAACAAAAAAATCTCATCCAGGTAGAGTGAAGTTAATTTTTTCCTTCAGAAACCTTATGTCATAGGTATGAAATTTATATACCATCTTAAATCTTCTGATGTTATTTTATTGGATATTAGCATATCTGGGTGTCTCTTTTGAGTTACTGTTTACAGTAACTTCCTAGAGTTATACTTTTTATAGTTGTGAAGGCAATTTTTTTTTTTAATAGGTTAAACCATTGCAATTAGGGTAAATTCGAAATTCCTTCCTTTGGCCCAAAGTCTGCTTTCCTTTTTATTTATTTATTTGTTCTTTGTTTGTTTGGGGGGTTTTTTGGCTGTGTTAGGTCTTCGTTGCTGCGTGTGGACTTTCTCTGGTTGTGGCGAGCAGGCGCTACTCTTCGTTGCAGTGCGCTGGCTTCTCATTGTCATGGCTTCTCTTGTGGAGCACAGGCTCTAGGCACACAGGCTTCAGTAGTTTGGCACGTGAGCTCAGTAGTTGTGGCTCGTGGGCTCTAGAGCACAGGTTCAGTAGTTGTGGCACATGGGCTTAGTTACTCCGCGGCATGTGGGATCTTCCCAGACCAAGGCTCGAACCCATGTCTCCTGCATTGGCAGGTGGATTCTTAACCACTGCGCCGTCAGGGAAGCCCGTATGAAGGCAATTTTAATGCGGTCACACTATCTTAATCTTTTTGAGTTTGCTCCTGACAAATGAAAAAGTTTTCTGAAGCTAAAAATTACTTGCTCGGGAAAATATGTGTCCCTTTCTGTACACTACATGTATTATATTTTGTTCCTCCTGTGGAGTTGGCGTGGCATGCCTGAAAACCATCTCTGTGCTCTAAAATGTTCCTGGTATCTAATAATGGCACTTGAAATACTGGTGCAGGTTCTCCTGCCCCTTTGGCTGCCTGCCTTAGCAGGACGCAGGCAGATGGTTTTTTGCCATGAGCTCTCTTTTCTGAGCCCCTTCCCACTCAGATCTCCAAGTTTTATTAACCCGTTCTTTTCAGCGTCAGGTTATCAGAAGCTAAATTCTACTCACTACATATAAGCTCATGTGGTTTACAAAATTTTCTTGCCTTTGGGAATCAGTGGAAATAATTTTTAAAGCAATGTTTATCAAATAAGGCAAAAGTAGATATGGTAAAAATATAATTATGTCCAGCAAAACTTTAACAAGGTATAGTAGGAAGACATTAAGGTGAGGGGAGTCTGGATTCCTCAGGTTTGGTTCGCATGCTGATGATCTCTGAATCCCTTGTCGGGGCTCTCGCCCAACCCCCAGCCCCGCCTTCTTTGAGATAACACCTAACAATATGAATCATTTTTCTTCAGCTGTCAGTCATTATTAAGGATTAATAATTAGGAGACATCTCAAATTGTGTTTTTAAATTGATGCATTAGAAATGCTAGATCAAACAGCTGGATTTACTTTAAATATTTTCAGTCAATTTAAGAGTGTGCAAATCACTAGTAACAGATGGCATCTACCTAGGATTTTTGAAGGGTGAAATTGGGATACTTGTAGCCAGAATGTGTGAATTTAGCTTATGAACAGTTATTGGGCCAGCAGGTTGGTATCACTGTGCACATAGTGATGCAAGGGGACTTAGGGCATTAGCTGTCCACCTTTCTTTCCTGCTAGGCTACTGGTACCTATGTGATAACAGACCTGGTTACCAAATCAAAAAACAATAAAAAGCTTTGGAGGGAAAGCAAATATGATATCTGCAGGCAAATATGTTTACTAGAATGTTTTGAGGGGGTTAAAACATACGTAAGTAAAGTATATGTATTTTTGTATACTTTCAAAAAAACAAATTTCCACTTTAAAAAAAATATTTATTTATTTTTGGCTGCGTTGGGTTTTTGTTGCTGTGCGCGGGCTTTCTCTAGTTGTGGCGAGCGGGGGCTACTCTTCTTTGTGGTGCGTGGGCTTCTTATTGCGGTGGCTCCTCATTGCAGAGCATGGGCTCTAGGCGCATGGGCTTCAGTAGTTGTGGCACGCGGGCTCAGTAGTTGTGGCTCGCCAGCTCTAGAGCGCAGGTTCAGTAGTTGTGGCTCATGGGCCTAGTTGCTTTGCGGCATGTGGGATCTCCCCAGACCAGGGCTCGAACCCATGTCCTCTGGATTGGCAGGTGGATTCTTAAGCACTGCACCACCAGGAAAGCCCCCAAAGTTCCACTTTTAATGGCTGTTTTTAAAAATTGCTGTTAGGCTTTACCTGGTGATAATAGCTGATTTGTCAATAGGGAGTTGAAGTTTGGAAGTGGGAAATAGTAAGTTGGAATAAGGATGTATTTTTCTGGAGGAAGAAATGCAAATAGCAGTGCTCCTCAGGAGTCAGTGTAGGGGATGGTTTTAAACATCCATTTAATCTGTCTTGAGGAGGGCATGAGTGTCTAGGTTTCCAGTAGTGAACACTCTAGAAGACTGATGAAACTGCCTTCATTTGTTCTCCTCACTTCTATTTGTTCTCCCCACTTTGCTCACATTGCTAATCTTTATTTTGTACAAAATTTCTAGTTGGACTTTAGTGAGGGTTGAGTTATTCATACACGTCGGCTGGTGGCACTTTGTCGTCATTGGTCTGGGCCAAGCCAGTGTTTTATTTATTGATTCTCTGTTATCACCATCCCCTACATATTCCCCCCACCCCATTACCACGGGCACTAGTCTAATGTGGCTAGTGCATTTCTTTTTGTTTGTATGTGCTCTTGTATAATGTATATTTTATATTATGTAAACTGTTACATAAACGGTATTGTTCTCCTTCAGTTAATGTTTTTGCTCAGCAGTTTATTTTAAAGATTTGTCTTTGATCCTGTGTGAATATTACCTTGATTCTGACTATAGTTGGGTATTTTGTGATGTACATTCATCCAGTTTTACTTCTCCTGTGATGGGGATTCAGATTGCTTCAACCTCCACATCATCACAAAGTGGGTTGCCTGTCCCTTGGGACCTGTGTGACAATTTCTTTGGGAACTATGTCTAGGATTATGATTGCTGGGTCATAGACTGGTGAGTGCATTTAATTTGCATAAGTCATACCTGATGGTCTCTAGAATGGCTGCCTCCACTTGGCATGGTATGGCTTTCTGATTTTTGCCAGGGTATCAGGTATAAAATATCTCACTCTTAGTTTGCATTTCTCTGACTATGGGTGAACTTCATCATCCCTTCATCTGCTTGTTATTTGGGGGACGGTATCGTCTTCTGTAAATTTTTTTTGTATAGGTTTTTTTTTTTTTTTTTTTTTTTTTTTTTTTGCGATACACGGGCCTCTTACTGTTGTGGTCTCTCCCGTTGCGGAGCACAGGCTCTGGACGTGCAGGTTCAGCGGCCATGGCTCACGGGCCTAGCCGCTCCGCAGCATGTGGGATCTTCCCGGACCGGGGCACGAACCCGTGTCCCCTGCATCGGCAGGTGGACTCTCAACCACTGCGCCACCAGGGAAGCCCTGTGTATAGCTTTTGCCCATTTTTCTGTTGGGATTCCCATCTTTTGTTGATTTGAGGAACATTATCATATTCTGGATATTAGTCCATTATTGGGGCATTGCAGAAATCTTCTGATCTCTCATTCTCATCTGCCTGTTAATTTTATCCATGGAAAAGACACTCTTAAATGTGCTTTCAAAAAATTTTTTTTCTTACTTGTGGCTTGTAGGTTTAAGTCCTTCCCTACTAGGTTTCAAAGATGTTCTCCGACATTCTCTTCTTTTAACTTTATAGTTTACCTTTTACAGTTTGGCTTTCTTCCATCTGGAGTTCACATTGTGTCCCACTGCCCTGATTAAAAGGTTTCAAGGGACCTAAGTTATCTACGGAGTGTAGCCAGAGCACTCAGAGGGCATATGAAGCCTCTCAAGGTCTGTCGCACACATTTCTTCTCATTTGGATGTGTCCGCACTGTTTCCATGCTTTGGCTGTTGTAAATAGCGCTGCTGTGAACATTGGGGTGCATGTATCTTTTCGAGTTTTCTCTGGATATGTGCCCAGGAGTAGGATTGTTGAATCATATGGCAACTCTATTTTTAGTTTTTTAAGGAACCTCCATACTGGTTTCCATAGTGGCTGTATCAATTTACATTTCCACCAGCAGTGCAGGAGGGCTCCCTTTTCTCCATACCCTCTCCAGCATTTATTATTTGTAGATTTTTTAACGATGGCCATTCTGCGCGGTGTGAGGTGGTACCTCATTGTAGTTTTGATTTGCATTTCTCTAACAGTGGTGTTGAGCATCTTTTCATGTGCTTATTAGCCATCAGTATGCCTTCTTTGGAGAAATGTCTATTTAGGTCTTCTGCCCTTTTTTCAATTGGGTTGTTTGTTTTTTTTGTTGCTGAGTTTTATGAGCTGTTTGTATGTTTTGGAAATTAAGCCCTTGTTGGTCACATTGTTTGCAAATATTTTCTCTCGTTACATAGTTTCTCTTTTCATTTTGTTTATGGTTTCCTTTGCTGTGCAAAAGCCTGTACGTTTGGTTAGGTCCTATTTATTTATTTTTGCTTTTATTTCTATTGCCTTGAGAGACTGACCTATGAAAACACTGGTACGAAAAATTAAATCACCATTAATTGTTTGCATTATTTTGACTCACCATTATTGATTTACCAAGGAGCCAAGTAGTCTTTTGTCTTTCTTTTTGTATGTATCCTCCAGTGGAAACACTTGCCTCATTTTTCCATTTTCTTAATTTTGTTCTGATCTGTGGCTGAATCTTCCCCATACCCTCCTTCAGCCTCTTAGTGCCATTTTCCATGTGGTGGTCAGTCTAGCAGATAACAATTGTGTTTCATTGTTTTCTTTTGACCCACCCTTGGGGCCAGCCCTTCTCTCTTCCTGCTCCAGACCGGGCTTGTTGCTCTCCAGGGCTGCTTCACGATGTCATTGCACCTGAGTAACCCTCATCGAGGGACTGAAGGAATCCCTGACACTCCAGCATGCTGGGAGATAAATTCACTGATATGATGACGTTAGCAAACATGGGCATTTGAGAAGGTCTCAGAAGGCCTCTAGTCCCTATAGGTGTCAAGCACTTGCTGCTGACAATGAGCATGGTTCAGCCTAGCCTTCTGATCTGTGTGTGCCTGCTCATTTGTTGACACATTTCTTGATGTCTCAGGATGCTAGTCTGGCTCTGACCATTGGTTTCCTCTTTCCCACTTCCCCTCTCCCCACCCTGTGTACATCCCTTCTCAATCTTCTTTCTTTCTCCTGTGTGATAATTGATTGCACTGCTAACATTTTTTTGGTCTTTTGGGAAGAAAGGAATGGAATCCAGGGGTGCAAGATTCATTTAAAATGAGATTGACATTTTCAGACTTTGGGAAGTAGGCAGACTCTTACTATTATAAAAGTCGGATCATTTTCTTTTTGAAATTTGGGAACTTTAAGTGATTCACTGATGAAGAGGGAAAAACTGTTTGCACTTAGCATATTTCTCATTACACCACTCAAGATGCTCATCTGTTACACTACTTGAAGCATTTTGCTCTGTTTTCAGCACTCTGGGACAAGAGGTTATATGTTTTCATTATGTGCATTGTGAAAATCATTTCACCGCAGCTCTAAAATTGTTTTTTTTAAATTGTAGAATGGGAAATGAGTTCTGTTTAAAACAAAAAAGACTTCTTAGTAGCAAAAAAATGTGACCTTTATACAGTCTTACCTGAAGTTTATTTGAAATATCAACTGTGCCAAAAATATGCTGTGAACTAGCAAGTTATTTGCAATAGTGTGAATAAGTAACTTAAAATATACCTTAGTTATTTGAAGATAGATGAGCAAATTATGAGCCTGATATGTCTGATTAATAACATTAAGGATGATTTCTTTTGGAATAAAATGTTTGAACGACACAATCACAGATAGTAAAAACACTTTAAAATATGGTAGATTGCTTTCATTATTCAGTTTTTTTATTTAGATTTTTTAATATGAAAATTTCTGAACGACCTGCAAAGACTTTTTTTTTTTTTTTTTGCGCGGTACGCGGGCCTCTCACTGTTGTGGCCTCGCCCGTTGCGGAGCACAGGCTCCAGATGCACAGGCTCAGCGGCCATGGCTCACGGGCCCAGGCGCTCCGTGGCATATGGGATCTTCCCGGACCAGGGCACGAACCTGTGTCCCCTGCATCGGCAGGCAGACTCTCAACCACTGCGCCACCAGGGAAGCCCTGCAAAGACTTTTGAGGTATGAAATACTCTCATTGTAGATAAAATGCATTTAATGTTTCTTTTAATTTGTAAGTAAACAGTTATGATTTTGTAAAACCAACT